>NW_026869207.1:0-143954 GCF_020745735.1 Hemiscyllium ocellatum | reverse complement strand
CCATTAGAGTCCCTGCTGATTACACTTGCAAGAAGTGCACCCATCTCCAGCTCCTCCAAGGCCGTGTTAGGGAACTGGAGCTGCAGTTGGATGAACTGCGGATCATTCGTGATGCAGAGGTGGTCATAGATCAGAGCTTTAGGGAAGTAGTTACTCCGAAAGTTATAGAGAGATGGGTGACAGTGAGGGGGAGTGGAGGAAGCAGCCAGTGCAGGGACACCCTGTGGTCATTCCCCTCAAGAACAAGTATACCGTTTTGGATACTTGTCGGGGGATGACTTACCAGGGTTAAGCAACGAGGTTCAGGCCTCTGGCACGGAGCCTGTCCCCGTTGCTCAGAAGGGAAGGGTGGAGAAAGGTAGAGCGATAGTTATTGGGGACTCAACAGTTAGGGGCACAGATAGGCAATTTTGCAGGGGCGACAGAGACTCTCGATTGGTATGTTGCCTCCCAGGTGCAAGGGTACGTGATGTGTCTGATCGTGTTTTCCGGGTCCTTAAGGGGGAGTGGGAGAGGCCCAGATCGTGGTCCACGTTGGAACCAACGACATAGGTAGGAAGAGGGGTGAGGATGTCAGGCAGGCTTTCAGGGAGCTAGGTTGGAAGCTCAGAGCTAGAAGGAACAGAGTTGTTGTCTCTGGTTTGTTACCGTGCCACGTGATAGAGAGTCGAGGAATAGGGAGAGAGAACAGTTAAATGCGTGGCTACAGGGATGGTGCAGGAGGGAGGGATTCCGGTTTTGGACAACTGGGGTTCTTTCTGGGGAAGGTGGGACCTCTATAAACAGGATGGTCTACCCATGAACCTGAGGGGCACCAGTATCCTTGGAGGGAGGTTTGCTAGTGCTCTTTGGGTGGGTTTGAACTAACTCAGCAGGGGCAAGGGAACCTGGACTGGAGCTTTAGGGTACAGATCTTGAGTATAGGGAGGTTAGGAACAAGGCATCGATCTCGAAGGAGGGTGCCTGTAAACAGGAAGGTGGCTTGAAGTGTGTATACTTCAATGCCAGAAGTATAAGAAATAAGGTAGGTGAACTTGCAGCGTGGGTTGGTACCTGGGACTTCGATGTTGTGGCCATTACAGAGACGTGGGTAGAATAGGGACAGGAATGGCTATTGCAGGTTCCAGGGTTTAATGTTTTAGCAGGGTCAGAGATGCGGGTAAAAGATGGGGAGGTGTGGCATTGCTTGTCAAGGATAGTATTACAGCAGTGGAAAGGACGATGGAGGAAGACTTGCCATCTGAGGTAGTTTGGGCTGAGGTTAGAAATAGGAAAGGTAAGGTCACCCTGTTAGGAGTTTTCTACAGGCCTCCCAATAGTCCGAGAGAAGTAGAGGAAAGTATTGCGAGGATGATTCAGGAGAAGAGTGAAACTAGCAGGGTGGTTGTTATGGGGTCTTTAACTTCCCAGATATTGACTGGGAACGCTATAGCTCGAGTTCATTAGATGGGTCGGTGTTTGTCCAATGTGTGCAGGAGGGTTTCCTGACACAATATTTAGATAGGCCAACTGGTGAGGCTATACTGGATTTTGTTCTAGGTAATGAACCAGGCCAGGTGTTAGACTTGGAGGTAGGTGAGCACTTCGGGGACAGTGACTACAACTCGGTGACTTTTACTCTAGTGATGGAGAGGGATAAGTATGCACTGCAGGGCAAGAGTTATAGCTGGGGGCAGGGAAATTATGATGCGGTAATGCATGACTTAGGATGCATGGATTGAAAAAACAGGCTTCAAGAGAAGAACACAAATGATATGTGGAGATTGTTCAAGGAACAGCTATTGGGTGTCCTTGATAAGTATGTACCAGTCAGGCAGGGAGGAAAGGGTCTTGTGAGGGAGCCGTGGTTTAATAAGGAATTGGAATCCCTTGTGAAAGGGAAGAGGGTGGACTATGTAAAGGTGAGGCGTGATGGTTCAGTTGGGGCGATTGAGAGTTATAAGGTAGCCAGGAAGGATCTAAAGAGCAGCGAGAAGGGGACATGAAAAGTCCTTAGTTGGTAGGATTAGGGAAAACCCAAAGGTTGTCTATAGGTATGTCAGGAATAAAAGAATGACTAGGGTAGGTAACGGTCCAGTCAAGGATAGTAGTGGGAAGTTGTGCGTTGAGGCGGAGGAGATTGGGGAGACACTAAATCAATACTTTTCTTCAGTATTCGCTCAGGAACAGGACACTGTTGCTGATGTGAACATTCAGTCACGAGTGATTAGAATGGATGACATTGAGGTATGTAGGCAAGAGGTCTGGGGAATACTGGAAAGGATGAAAATAGATAAGTCCCCTGGGCCTGATGGCATTTATCCTAGGATCCTCTGGGAAGCTAGGGAAGAGATAGCGGAGCCATTGGCCTTGATTTTTATGTCGTCATTGTCTACGGGAATAGTGCCAGAAGACTGGAGGATAGCGAATGTGGTCCCCTTGTTCAAGAAGGGGAGTAGGGATAGCCCGAGTAACTATAGGCCTGTGAGTCTCACTTCTGTAGTGTGCAAAGTCTTAGAGAGAATTATAAGGGATAGGATTTATGAACATCTGGATAGGAATAATGTGATCAAGGATAGTCAGCATGGTTCTGTGAAGGGCAGGTCGTGCCTCAGAAACCTTATTGAGTTCTTTGAGAATGTGACCAAGGAAGTGGACGAGGGTAAAGCATTAGATGTGGTGTATATGGATTTTAGCAAGGCGTTCGATAAGGTACCCCATGGTAGGCTAATGCAAAAACTACGGAGGTATGGCATTGAGGGTGCATTAGAGGTTTGGATTAGGAATTGGCTGGCTGGAAGGAGACAGAGGGTAGTAGTTGATGGTATAGGCTCATCTTGGAGTGCAGTTAATAGCGGTTTTCCACAAGGATCTGTTTTGGGACCATTGCTGTTTGTCGTTTTTATAAATGACCTAGAGGAGGGGCTTGAAAGCTGGGTGAGCAAGTTTGCGGATGACACGAAAGTCGGTGGAGTTGTGGACAGCGAAGAAGGATGTGGCAGGTTACAGCGGGTTAGAGATAAGTTGCAGAGCTGGGCAGAAAGGTGGCAAATGGAGTTCAATGTAGGTAAGTGTGAAGTCATTCACTTTGGTAGGAGTAACAAGAAGATGGATTACTGGGCTCATGTTAGGCTACTTGGTAGTGTGGATGAGCAGAGGGATCTTGGTGTCCATGTACACAGATCTCTGAAAGTTGCCACCCAGGTAAATAGTGCTGTGAAGAAGGCATATGGTGTACTGGGCTTTCTTGGTAGAGGAATTGAGTTCCGGAGTCCTGAGGTCATGTTGCAGTTGTATAAGACTCTGGTGCGGCCTCATCTGGAGTATTGCGTGCAGTTTTGGTCGCCATACTATAGGAAGGACGTGGAGGCATTGGAACGAGTGCAGAGGAGGTTTACCAGGATGTTGCCTGGCATGGTAGGAAGATCGTATGAGCAAAGGCTGAGGCACTTGGGGCTGTTCTTATTGGAGAAAAGAAGGTTTAGGGGAGATTTGATAGAGTTGTACAAGATGATTAGGTGTTTAGATAGGGTTGACAGTGAGAACCTTTTTCCGATAATGGAGTCAGCTGTTACCAGGGGACACAGCTTTAAATTAAGGGGAGGTAGGTATAGGACAGATGTCAGGGGTACATTCTTTACTCAGCGGGTTGTGAGTGCCCTGCCAGTAGCAGTGGTGGACTCTCCCTCTTTATGGTCATTTAAGTAGGCATTGGATAAGCATATGGAGGTTATTGGTCTAGTTTAGGTTAGGTAGGCTTTGGTCGGCGCAACATCGAGGGCCGAAGGGCCTGTACTGCGCTGTATTTTTCTATTTTCTATGTTCTATGTCTATGTTCCCGTATGCCACTACTTGTGTGCGGTTCTATCTCTGTATAAGTACCGTGAGTGTTAGTATATTAGTGTGTTTACATATGTCTCTGAATATTTTTATGTCTGTATCTCATCGCAGAGAGATATTTGTTGTTTTGGGGAGGGAGAAAATTTGAGAACAGACGGAGTGGTTAAAATGCGAATTGCCCTTCACTGAACATTGTTTTTTACTCAGTTGGAGGGACATGGATGTCACGGAATCTCCATACGTCACTCCCGGTCCACTCTGGCTCGTACCAGGTTCCTCCCCACATGCCAGGGAGGGGGGAGGTGGGGTAGGCTGGAGGATGGGTCAGATATCGGGTGCTCCACCATCTGGCTTGGTCCTTTCTCTCCTATTACAGTCCATATCTCCTGGAATGGGAGAATGGCGGGGAGGAGTGATGGCGAGGGTGTGTGGCCCTGCTCTTAGAGCTGGTGTATGTGGAGGGGGAGGGGAAATGGTGAGGTGTCCGGAGGGAGTCAGTCCACTGTGTTATATCCATGCAGTGTTATTAGTGTTGGGAGTATAGTGGAGGGAGAGAGAGCGCGTGGGTTGGGGGTGGTGTGGGAAAGGTGCTGAATTCAATAGTGAGAGTGGTAGTGCGTGAGCCTGATTTGGAGATAGAATGTAAGCCTTGTAAGGGGGTGGTGCTATAACAGGTAGTGAGCGTAAGGGAACAGAGAGAGTAGGCTAACAGTTAACCTGACAGAGTTGACAGGATATTGATACTTGTCCTGTGATATTGGTCATTTCTTCAGATCATGTCAGTGTCGAGGTGACCCTCACCGAATGTCTTGTCCAAGTGTATCACTAATAACGCCACTGACCATATCCTTCAGATTACACAGAATCAGTTTGGGTGGATCTTACAAATAGGAAGGAGAAGCAAGCATTGCATCTAAACCAATGCTCTCTTGTAAATTCTGTGCATTGTATACTCTGGAAATTAGAGATGCAAATACTGTGGGTGCTGCAGTATTATTGCATGATCTTAAATTGCATCTAAACTGCGTTAACTAAGCGACTGCTAATTTTGTGAAAAATAAATTCTATAAGCGTATAACAGGTTGGTTGAAGAGTATGTTATAACTCAAACAGGAGAGCAGGTTATTTCGGATTTGGTGTTGTGTGGTCAGAAGGACTCATTAGTAATCTTGCTCTGAGGAATAGAGACGTTAATATGTTATATTTTGTACAGCGCCTGCAATATTTAATGTTTGAGCATGAAGTGATGGACATGCAATGGTTGTTAGAGTCATAGAACCATGGAGCCCTGCTGCTTGGACACAGGCCCTTTGGACCAAAGTGGTCCGTGCCGACCAAAACGTCCATCCTGCTCATTCCATTTCCCTGTCCTTGCCCTTATTCTTCTAAATCTTTCCTATCCACATATTTGTCTAAAAGCCTTTTGAACGTTGTTAATGTGCTTGCCTCAACAAAACGGTTGTCTGCTAATTCCGTATGTGTACCAACCTCTGCCTAAAAAAAGTTGGCGTTCAGGATCCTTTTTATTCTTTCACCTCTAACCTGATGTCCTTTAGACCTCGATTCCCAAAACTGGCAAAAAGAATGAGTGCATTCACCTTATCCATGCATCCCATTATTTTATACTTTTCTATACGATTTCCCCTCAGTTTCTTATACTCAAAGGAAAATATTCTGGCCGGTCCAAACTCTCCCTACAACTCAAATCATCCAGTACTGGCAACATCCTTGTAAATTTCTTCAGTCCTCTTTCCAGTTTAATCGCATCCTTCCTACGGCAAAGTGAACAAAACCGAACACAATACTCCAAGTGCATGCCTCACCAGCGTCCTGTACAACTGCAATATAACTCGCCAACGTGTATACTCAATGCCCTGACTGAAGGCCAGTGTGCCAAAAGCCTTTTTCACTGCTGTATCTACGTGCAACTACTTTCAGAGAACCAAGAACCTGAGCTCCATTGTCCCTCTGTTCTTCTGTATTCCTTCAGAGTCTAACATTCACCACGAAGCGCCAACCTGGATTTGACTTTCCAAAATGCAACACCCCACATATATTAATCTCCATTTGCCATTTCTCGTCCCACTTCCCCAGCTGATCAATGTCCTGCTGCAATTTCTGATAACCTTTCTCACTGTTCACAGTATTGCCCATTTTATTGTCATCAGCCTAATTACGAATCATGCTTTGCACATTCTCATCCAAATCATTGATATGGATAACAAACAGTAATAGGTCTATCACCGACACCTGAGACAGTCTACTAATCACAGGCCTCAAGTCCAACAAGCATCCTTCCAGTATTAGCCTCTGCTTTCTACCATCAAGCCCATTGAGTGTCCAATTTGCCAGATCCCCCTGGATTCCACGCCATCGAACCTTTCAGAGCAGCCTATCATGTTGAACCTTATCAAAAGCTTTCTGAAATCTAGATAGAATACGACTACCAACTACCCTCATCAACATTCCATGTCACTTCTTCAAAATAACGCTAAAGAATTGTGAGCCATGATATCCTATGCACAAAGCAGTGCTGACTGCTCCTTATGAAACCGTGTCTTTTCAAATGCATGCATATCTTATCTCTCAAAATCTTCTCAAGGAAATTACATGTCACAGTTGTTAAGCTAACTGGTCTATAGTTTACAGGTTCTTCTTCGCAGCCCTCCTTGAACACGGTCAAAACGTTCACTACCCTTAAGTCTTCCGGGACCTCCCCCATGGGCAGCGATGATGCAAAAGGATCAGCCAGGGCCCCTGCAATATCTTCTCTCCCCTCTTGCTGTGTTCCTGGATACACGTGATCAGGACCGGGAGATCTACAGAAATCCTGCAATGTCTGAAAAATATGTCTACTTCTTTAAGGTAGAATCACCAAAGAAAGGGCAAGTGACTTAATGGAGGCTAACATAATAAATTAAAGATTATATTAATCATAGGAAGTGAGTTCAGAAGAATTTTAGACATTGTGGCAACCGGAGAATTCTCAGAAATTTGTTTGTGTGGAGTTTGTATATTCTCCCTGTGCCTGTGTGGGTTTCCTCCCACAGTCCAAAGATTTACAGGTTAGGTGAATTGGCCATGCTTATTTGCCCAAAGTGTTCAGGAATGTGTAGATTAGGTGCATCAGTCGCAAAATGTAGAATTGGATGGAAATGAATCTGGGTGGTTACTCTTCGGAGGGGCAGGGTGGACCTGTTGGGCCCAAGGGCCTTTTCCACACTGTGGGTTTTTAATGATTCTGTGAAAGAAGAACACAAAGACAACATAAATCTACAATCTGTATTGCAAAGAAAACAAAATAAAAGTATGGTCAAATGTGGAATTTTGTAATCGGGAGACGAGAGGTGATTGTGGAGAACAGGAAAATGACCAAGAAAGTAAGCAGTTACTTTGCATCTGTCATCACGGAAGATGATCCAGAAAATCGCTGAGAAATAATAACTGATCACATGGAATTTGTGGAACTAAAGACATAAAGTCAATTCATGTCAATAACAAGGTAGTAGTTGAAGGCTAGCATAGTAGTATTGTAGCTGGATTGGGCATTGCTAAGTCTGATGAGCCAGTTGTACTTCGTATCAAAATATTAGAAATAAATCAGCAGTAGACGCATTAATTGTGCTGTCGATCACTGTTTTTTCCTGTACATTCTGCAGAGGCTAGAAGTTAGTAAATGTGTTCCAAGCGTTGGAGATGAATGGAAGGGATTAAGCATCTGCAAAGGGAAGAAGAGATAGTGTGGAGAACTGCAGACCAATTAACTTGACATCTGTAATGAAACCGATGGAATCTATTATGTAGGATGTGATATTGGACATTTAGGAATTAACAGCAACATTGGAGAGAATCAATATGCTCTGACAGATTCTGACAGAGTCTTCATCCTTGACAAACTTCAGAATGATTTGAACTTGTTTATTGCAACATAGAAATGACGTATTTCGATTTTCAGAAGGCTTTTTTTATAAGACCTCATGCAGTGAATCCATAAATAAAGTAACGTGAATGGTAATTGGAGGTATATATCGAAGTGCAAAGTTAAAGTAAGGTTCGCCTTCATTTAAGAGAATCATAACATAGTCTGAAGGTCATGTTGAAGCAGTATCACAGCTTGCTAATGAAACTGTACATTGACCTCACCAGTGCTGGTGACCCAATCTGAGAAAGGATACACTGACCACGGAGGGTGTGCAATGGACATTCTCCAGATTAGTCCCTCAGATGGTGAGATTGCCTGATGTGGAAACTCGGCCTGTGTTCTTTAGACTTTCAAAGAATGAGAGTGATCATAGTGAAATTTAGAAAACTCACTAAACTGAGCACATTATTTCTGTGCTGTATGACAGCTCTGTCAAAAATAACTCCCACCAATATGATAATCGCGACGGGACTGAAGGCATGGTAAATGGTCAGACTGTAATCATTCCCTTGTTATGGGACTGGATATAGTTGAACTTCCCTCGTGGCCAGGCAGATTTCGGATTTGGAGCTGGACTGAAACAGCTTCCTCAGGGACACGGCTTGTTGTGCAGCACAAGTCTTCAGTCCTATTGCAGGAATTGTGTCCGGGTCCATTGCCGTTATCATATTTACTGTGTTCAGCTTTTTCTTCATGTCACGTGCAGCGAATCGAATTTGTTGAAGCCTGGCATCTGTGATTCTGTGGGCATCATGAGGAGGGTGAGGTGGATTATCGACTCAACACTTCTGGCTGAGGATGGTGCAGATACTACATCCTTGTCTTTTACACCGATGTACGGGGCTGGGGATATTTGTGGAGTTATCTTCTCCTGTAAGTTGTTTATTAATCCATCAACAATGATGACTGGATGTGGCTTGACTGCACAGTTTAGATCTTATCTGTTTGTCTTGGGATCATTTCCCCTTCTCCACCAGATGGTAGTTCTGCTGTTTGGAATGTAACCAGTCAAGTGCGGTAGCTTTAATGGGTTGTCATCAGGTTTAGATACACATGGTTCTGACTCTGGTATGTTCACCCAAACTCGTCACTGAACCATCACTCGGCTTGATGATAATGGTACAGTGATGGATTATCCTGGAAGAAAAGTTATGGATTGTGATTGAACGCAATGCTGCTGCCGCTGCTGCTGTGATCTACAGCATCACATGATAACCCAGTGTGAGCTGCAATATCTGCAAATCAATTCGACAAACTTTCCCCCAGTTCACACCGAGACCCATTCACCCATCAGACCTGTACTCAGTGACGTAACCTGGTTTCTGACGTGCAAACTATTAATATGAATCATTTTCTTTCCCATCATCATATCTTCTGTGTTTGAAATGAATGCTTTTCGAGTGTTTTTCTCCCTGACCATGATTAAGACCTCTGTCGTGCCAGTGATGCCAGCCTTATGTCGTTTCAGAGCCACTGAAACTGTGCACTTTGTTTTAGTTCACTTCTCAATGTACAGCGCTCTGTGCTGGACAGGGCTTTTGAGCAGATTCGACATACGTCTTTGGAAAATGTTCAAACGCAGAAATTGCTGAATACACTAAGCAGGTATCTCTGCATCTTGTGGAGTGAAAGCTGAGTTCATCTTTTGGGTCCAGTGACCCTTCGGCAAAGCTCCCAGTTTCTACAGCAATTTGTGAATTTTTATTTCAAGTATTCATAGTTATTTGTTTAATTGAAAATTTGTGCTGTGCCTATTCATTTCTGGAGAAACTCAGCAGGTCTGGTAGCATCTGCAGAGACAGAGAAACAGAGTTAGCGTTTCATGTCCAGTGTGACACTTCTTCAGAACTGAAAAGGATTGGACATTGGGTATTTTAGTCCCTTGCCAGAGGTGAAGGGTAGGTGACAGGAAAAAGAGGGTGTGGCAAAAGGTAAACAGGCTTTTAGCAGTGGTGAATGAGAAGATGACATAAAATGAGTTTAAATAAAGATGTGACTGGGGGAAAGGGATTCTCTCTATTGAGTGCAACATAAAGAAGAAACAACCACATAAGGTCATAGGGAGGCCAGGAGGGAGAATGTTGAATAAGTGGTATTATACAGATCTGGCCAGAGATACACTTTCACTGTAGAGATCACCGCCATCAGACAAAGACATTCAGGTGCTTGACGGCTTATTGGCACTAGTTAGATTTTCATGCTGGCTCGTTATTGTAACATAAAGAAGAAAACAAATAACAGTATGAAGCTTGGGCTGAGTGTTGTTTACCTGTCACTTTTAACATTGTTTCAAATTTGGAGGGCTGATCTTTAAGTGCTTGTTCTTGAAGTTAGTATCAGATGGAGTGTAGGAGGTTGAGGGGTGACATTATAGAAATTTGCAAAATCAGGGGCGGCTTGGGCAGGGTGAAAAGCCAAGGTCTTTTCCACAGGCTAGGAAAATTAAATCATAGAGCCATAGGTTTATGGTGGAAGAGGGAAGATTTAAAAGGGAGGAAGAGGAAACTTTCTTTTTACACAAAGAGTGACATGGTGATGGAATGAGCTGCCAGAGGAAGACTGGCAGCTCCAACATTTAAAAGACATTTGGACAAACACGTGAATGGGGACTGTTTAGAGGCAAATGGGCCAAATGCAGCAGATGGACATAGTGTAATTTAGGAAAACCTGGCCGGCATGGACAAGTTGGATCAAAGAATGTGTTTGTATGCGATATGACTGTATGAATATAGAAAGCGAAGAAAAGGGAAGAAAAAATGGATTTTCCCGCCATCTGTCTCTCGCAGGAATTTGGGAATACCGACTAGGCAATAAGTACTCTGTATCAGAGTGATCATGTAACTAGACGGGTAATTCAGAGGCAGGGGCTGTGACTCCAAGGCTGTATTTAAAATCCTACCACAGCCGATGACAGAGCTTAAATTCGAATGACAAAAATTGGAATGAAACCGAATTGCACTCATGGCAACCAGAAACCGTAAAGATTTATTTTTATTATTTCACTGATAGTTTTTGCTCAAAAAACTTAATATTATTACCCAGTCTGAGCTCAGTGTGACTTCAGACTCCCAACAAAATTGTTGGCTCCATTTTGTCTTGACAAATGGCTACGTAGTCAAGGACAATACGTGATTGACAACAAATGCTGCCTTTGCCCGTGATGCTGGCATCCCGAGAAACAACAGCATTAAAGGTGAAATAAACTAAGGAACGCTGGGTGCTAGAGATCGAAAATAAAATTTTCCAGCGTCTGAAAGTGTTGGAGAATCTCGCAGGTATGGCAGCCTCTGTCAGGAAAAATGCGGGTAACAGTTTGAGTCCAGTGACCCTGCTTCACATCTGAAAGCAAACTGGGAAATATTATTATTTATCCTGGTATCATGGATGGTTAGGTTGGAGAGAGAGGTGGGGGACAGGTTTAAATTGAATAGATGGAGAAATGGCCAGAAAAAGAGAGGAAAGGAAATGACAAGTGAGCAAAGGGATTTCTGATGATGGACTGAAAGGAAAACAAAATGGAAAGTTATTCTCACATTTCCCCATTTTCCGATATTCCTGAATATCGCATCCATTTAGATTTGTCCCTGTTAAAAGTGAGTTAGGTTCCCTGTACCTCTCTTCTCTGAGTGTGATGATCAAATCCATTAGCCATACTGGTGCTGCCCTTATAGTTGCTGAGATATAGAGAAAGGTAATGTTACATTGTCAACTGCTTCTTTGTAGAGAGAAACTGTTAGTGTGGGAGTGTGAAGAGATGCAACGGCTTTCTCAGCCAGGAAGAGAAACTCAGGAGTGGAAATAGTTTTCAACACTGAGCGCGCGCACGTTCCGTGTGAGGAATTGACCCATTCCATTCATTGGAAAATCAGTGGAGTTTCTGTGGATGCTTATCTTGGGATTGTATTGTCAGCTGCTGGGTCTGGTGACCCCACCTCTATACACTGCATTTACAAAGTGTCTGGGTCCATGTTAAACTAATGGAGATGGGGCTCCTAAGAAGGGAATCTCTATCAATCGGGTGGTGCAGGACAGTGCAATATCTTTCCTGGGATTTCCCGGGACATTTGTCTAAGTTGGACCAGGAGTCAGGTATGAAACCAGTTTGTTTCAAAATTGAGGTGGTCACTGAGCTGTGTCCCCTCCTTCAGTATACTGTGTAGCCTCACACCACTGACAGGACTGTGCAGATGCTCAACATGAATTCAACTGGATTAGCTCTGGAACTTTCCAGGCAGGCGTGATTAACATATCCATCATCACTGGATGCAGTCGTCCGATATATTCACTGGCTGACAGAACCCACCTCTCCACTGAAAACAATATATTGTGTCCATCTCGCTGAGGATGATACAGAAAGAAACTTCCAGAAATACAAGGGTACAGAGTGATTGGTGAAAATGAGGAACAGTAGGTAATTAGAATGAATAAAAGATATGTCTTTCAAAATCTTATTGGATTTAAGGTTGGTATTATGCTGCATCTGATGAGCTACATACCTGACTATTGAGGAGGTGGCAGGAGAGCGAGTGAAAGAATTTACTGATTGTTCTTCAAAGCTGGTTAGATTCTGGAAAGGATCCTCCAGACTGGAAAGCAGCTATTATACACCGAGTTAAAAATCACACAACACCAAGTTATAGTCCACCAGGTTTAATTGGAAGCACGCTAGCTTTCGGAGGGACTCTCCTTCATCAGGTGATAGTGGAGGTCTCAATCATAACACAGAATTTATTGCAAAAATTTACAGTGTGATGTAACTGAAATTATACATTAAAAATTGATTATCTGTTTAGCCTTTCATCTGTCAGAATACACTGATAGTTTCACTTCGTTCATGTGTAAATCACAATACGTTTTTTTAAGTTGTATACTTGGGTTAGCTGTTAACAATGGTGATAGCTGGACAATATGTTGAAGGTGTGAGCCTCCTGTGTTCTCTCTCTATGCCTTTTGATTCTCATGTAAAAAGTGAGATAACGGAGTTTTTCATAAAGTCGTGCAGTTTTTCAGCTCAGAGTTCTACATGAATGCATGCAGTTTTTGAAAAATGTACAATGTAACCCTGTAACACCTTCAACATATTGTCTAGCTATCACCATTGTTAACAGCTAACCTGAGAAGGCAGCTTTAAAAAAATAGTTTTGTGATTTACACATGAAAGAAGTGAAATTATCACTGTATTCTAACAGATGAACGGCTTAACAGAATATCAGTTTTTCAATGTATGATTTCAGTTACATCACACTGTGAACATTTGTTATAAATTCTGTGTTACGATCGAGTCCTCCACTATCACCTGATGAAGGAGCGTCGCTCCGAAAGCTAGTGTTCTTCCAATTAAACCTGTTGGACTATAAGCAGTGTAAGCTGTGAGAAAAACTTTGGAACCTTTTGTGAGGAATGTGACAACTAGACACTTGGAAAATAATGACATGATTCAGTAGAGTCAATCTAGAATCAGGAAGGGGAAATGATCTTGATTTTTGATAAACCTGCTGGATTTTGTGGAGGTTGTCCGTTGTGATATCGACAATTGAGAACCAGTGGGAATGAAGTATTTAAATTTTCAGCAGAGTTTGACATGTTTGAATGGGGTGAGTGGGGAATGTTAGGGTCCATGGATAAGTAGGGGTGGAATACACCGAATGTAGTAAAAGTTGGATAATCGAGAGAATGAAGAAAGTAGGATAATTATCTGGAGTGAAGGCTTTGGGGTATCAGAAGGATCAATGGTTGGGCAATAGCCCTTCACAAGATATAAAATATTTTAGATATGAACAACAAATATCATAATTCACATTTATGTTCATTAAATAGTGAGAGATTGGGAAATGCTGTTGTTGAAACAGACCTGGATATGTTTGGTCATATGTCACAAACAGATTTTTTACGTAGCAGGAAGTAAATGATATGTGGCTCTTCATGCCAAATGATTAAAGTATCAGAGTAAATGTATATTTCCCAGTAATAGTGTTTTGTTGAGAGACTGTGAGGTGTATTGTGTACAGGCTGAATCAGCTTTATAAATAATGATCTTATCAAGGATTCAGTCCAACGGGGTTTCATCAGACTAAATCCTGGCATGATGCTACCATGAGAAGAAAGTGAAGAAACTTGTGCTTAATAAAGTGTGTTAAGGTGGTTGTGAGTTTATATTTTAAAAAATGCTAAAGCTCATTGAGAGTTGAAGATACAAAATTGCCTTATTAGATCAATTAAAGGAATACCCAGGCAAATTCACATTTCCTATGTATTGGAGTGCAAATATATCCACTGTAAGTATATTGGCTGGTACCTGTTCCAGTCGAGGAGAGATCTGCACGGTAACAGCATGTAGATTGTGGTTTTTGAGCGTGGTGATGGTGGGAGGTTCAGCCAGTTACAGTATTGCAAACGGACAACGCATCAGAATCATCTAGTCTGCGATAAGAAAACATGCATCATTCTCCCTCACTACTAACTTCACGAGAGCAATGGGTGATGGGAAATGTGATCAATAGCCAAAGGTGCCAACATTCAATCCTGTCCAGTAGTTTTTGTGAACTGAAGGGACCATACTGAAAGGGGTTAAATGGAGCTGTTTGTTCAGTGACTGTGATTGATGCCAGTCTCCATGGATCAGAGTTGTGTCACTGGATGTTTCCGTCTCCTATTAGTAAGGGGCCTCTTGCAATGGTTTATGCCATTGTAGAAACAGATGCATCAACTCCAACGCTCAAAGGGATCAGCAGCTGCAGAGACAGAAAAAGGAGATTTAAACATCTGAGAATAGTTTGGAATGATCCATTAATGGATCAGAATCTGAGAACATTAGACTGGAATGCTGCAACAATGGACAGGAGTTTATCCTGGGGTCTTTACTATTTTTTCCGGTCTTGGTCAACATTACCATATCGGATATGGGGTGCATTGATGATTATCCAGGCGGGTTACTACCCTATCCTCGCTATTGTTGGTGTTCCTGGTAAGTTTCTTCATCTCTATCCATTTATTAATCCCTTCAACCATGGCGAACTTCTTTGCTATTTCTGTTATCTATATTTGACAAAGACGGAAACTATTGTCTTTAGTTTCAAATGCAAATTCCATTGATTACCCACAAATGTCAGAACCGCCCACACCCAGCCCTAACAAACATCTGAGAACGAGACTGTTCACAATACCGAATTAAAATAAATAAAATTCATTTGTGTCTCGGTATTCTGTCCATCACAAAACCTATCCACTACCAGCTCGATTATATGCCCAGCCACGATCTTGGCTTCAATGTTGACGCTTAATAAACCATTATTTATGCTTTGGTAAAATTCAGACGTTATGGTTACACCTTTCCTCTAAGCACTCTTTCAGTTGCAAATATTTTGATCGCAACTTTGTTCTTGTCTCTAAAATAACTTCATGACAGAAACACTCTCTCAGCGCAGTAATGTCAGAAGAAATGTAATTCAGATGCACAGACTATTACACAGAAAGATGATATCCCACATCCTACCACAGACGATGTCAGAAAGTAAATACAAAAGACAGGAATTGGAAATAACAACCATAACATTTCCAGCATTTTGTCCATACGTTTATCTATTTCACTGATGTCCTTTGATGAATAGATCTTGTGTTATTATCTGGTCTGGCTTAAGATTGATGTGAGACCCATAGAAATGTGCTTGGTTCTGTACTGCCTGAAAGAATGACCTCACAGTAAATGACATTTGGTTAGGTCAAAAAATGCTGCCCGTCAGTGATGTAGACATTCCAAGTAATAACAAAATGAAAGGTTAAATAACTCAAAGAGTGATGCAACAGATCAGAAACAATAAAGAACGAGAAAGTGCCAGACAAACTGAGCAGATTTGGCAGCCTCCTCGGGTCGAGAGAAAAATAGAATTGGCAATTCAATTCTAATGACCATACATCAGAACTGAACACAGTTTGAAATAGCGTGATCAATGTTGGTGACACCGACATCTGTTATGAAAGGGAGAACGACTGAGTTGAATAGATAGAGAAAGAGAGATAGAGAGAAAAAGAAGCAAAGAGATTGTTGATGATCAGCTGTGATGGAAATAAAAAATGAAATTAAACCTTACTTATGTTTCTCCTGTTCCTATATTACTGATAATAATGACCATGTAAGGTATATGTCAAAGTTCCTGTTTAAAGATTTTATGTCTGTTTTTCTCTCTTCTCTGCGTGTGATCATCTTCCTTTATTCATTAATGGGATGCTGGCCCAGTATTTAATTCCCTTTCCCCATTGTCCTTGAGAAGGTGGTGGTGAGCTGCCTTCCTGACCCACTGCAGTCCGTGGGCTGTAAGTAGTCAGTGCTGAGGTCCATGCGGTTTCATTTCTTTGAGGTTTTGAAGTGACTGATATAACTGAGTGGCTGGCTTGGCCATTTCAAACAGCAACTGAGAGTTAACCACATTGCTGTGGGTCTGGAGTTACATGTAAGCCCGACCAGCTGAACATGGTAAATTTCCTTTCCTGAAGGGCATGAGGGTGCCAGGTAGGACAATCGACAATGGTTTCATTGTTTCATTTGATTCTTAATTGCTGATATTTTATTGAATTCAATTTCCAACATTTGCCGTTGTGGGATTCAGATCCGGTGTCTGGGTCATTACCTGATTCCCTGGATTCATACTCAGAGATAATACAGCTGGATCATCGCCTCCTCAGTATCTCCAATCAACTCCAATGGCAACAGTGATGTTGTTGTTGGTGTGACTTTGCTTCATAAGGCAAATAAATGATTGGCCAAAACTGCAATCCTTCTCATTTTGTACTTATGAGAAGGCGAGATGATGGGAAGTGCTCTCGGTGAAAAGGAGCTGGATGTCCTTGATCATGAGGCACTAACAGAATCCCTACAGAGCAGTGGGGTACTGGCAGGTGGGACAAGATTGGATTGGGATATCTGCTCGGCACGGACGGGTCGGTCCGAAGGATCTGTTTCCATGTTGTCCATCTCTATGACTCTATGACTCAGCAAGTAATCAGCACAATAATAAGTAGTATCGTTCATTACAAAATTATTGAAGTATAAGAGTGAAGACACCGTCCTGCAGTTGTGGAGTATACTTGAGACAGTGTTTTCGTTCATTTATAATCAATGATCTCCTTGCTACAGAGAGACAGTGTAATGGCGTTTCACCAGACAATTCCCTGCAGTGATGGTACCATGAGGAGAGTGTGAAGGAAATAAGTGTTTAATCTGTAACGCTACAAAAAGAATAAAAACGTGATTGCATTAACACTGGAATGTTATCAATCAACACTCATTATTTCCAAAACAAAACACGGATAGCATTAGATATACCATGTTTTCCATGATATGAGTCTTCACATTTGGACAAATATATAGATAGAAAATGTATAGAAGGATATGGACCAAGCGCAGGGAAATGGGGTTAGCATGGATGGACATTTTGATCAGCATAAACGAGTTTGTGCTAATGGCCTGTCTCCGTGCTATATGATTCTATGACTCTATGATAATTTACAGAGCTCTATGGAGCCCCCATGTTGGTTGAGAGAGAAAGAGCTCCAAGTTCTAAATGAACTCTCACCGTCTGGATGTACAGTTGGTGTGTGACCCTGCATTGAACGTCATGTTGTTCACAAATCTGTCATCAGCCACACTCTGATAGTATTAGCCATTCCCACCAGCTTCTGACCTCCATACAGAACATTAACCTGTCTTCTCTGTCACAAACCAATCCTTCTTATTTGCTAAAAGCTTTTCATTAGCTCAAGTAGACTCTGTCCTTGATGATTTTCAGAGGGTCAATAAAACGGTGCCAGGATTAAGTCTAGGTGGATAAGTTGAATTCTGTAGGGGTTCTTTATTCTGTTCATTGTGTTTCATTGTATCATTTTGTGAATAATGTTTTTCTCTGATTTAAAATCTCTTAGTCATCCTAGCTAAATTACTCCGGGTAATTTTCATTGGGCAATTACCAAATCAAACTGCAAAGTTATGATCTGTGCTGCTTGCTTAAGAATGTTTTGAGTGGTCTAATCTCGTCCATAACAGACTGGGGGCTCATTGCTGGATTTTCAACAGCGAGTGGGAGGTGCTAATGTCTTTAGTTCGGGTATTCGTTTGACTGGGTTGACAAAGCTTCGAATAGTAATGGCTATTTCAATCGCCAATCGTTTCCTCGGTGTGCATGCAGTGACTTTGGATATTTTACGAAAAGTGAATAAGACCAATTTGCAATTGGAACTGACTGCTTCTGTGAGGAAAGGAGAGGAAATTACAGCAGTAGCTCGTCAATTAAACTTGCTGGAGAAACCATCAGAATCTATAGAGATGGGAAGAATTCAGTTGCAAATGAAACATCTTGAGTTAGCGGCGAGACGTAAGGAAAGGGCAGCCAAAATGAAACATTTGACTTGCAATAAAATGCAGAAGAAGGGGGAAAAAAGAGAGCAGCAGAACAGAAAGTAAAAAAAAAAGAATGGCAAAAGAGAAAGCAGCAGGGGAGAGAGAAAGAGGGAGCTTTTGAAAAGCAAAAACTGACACTTAAAAAGGGAAGTCAGTGTTAAGCACTGGAGATAACGACTGAGGGTGGGCTTAGTAAGGCAGAGAGTGCGGGTGAGCAACCCCTGGTAGCCAAAAGCCTAGTGAGAATTTGTTTGAGTATGTTCAACCATTGCTTCAACTTGATGAGATGAATGTGATGACCATTTCGTCTCATTTGAAAAGTTGGCTCAAAAATGCAGTGACCAGAGGCAATGTGGGTTTTGTTGATCCAAACGAAACTTGTAGGTAGGACTGGTGAGGTATTCACATCCCTATCAGAGGAGGTATCTAGGGAGTCGGAAGAGATTAAAAAAAACATTAAGTCAACATAGGCAACCTTTCAGGAATCTATTGAGGATCCTGGTCAAACCTACACTGAGTGTCTCAGGATCAAACAGACTAATTTCGATTGTTGGATAAGAGCTTTAAAATTCAGGCAAAGCTTTAATGCCCTTAGAGAGTTAGTATTTGGAGGAATTCAAAAATTCACTACCTGAAGTAGTGCAAACTCAGGTGGACGAGCAGAGAGTGCAAACAACAAGGTTTGCTGCTGAAATGGCTGATGATTATGAACTGGTCCATAAACTTGATTTGCTTTCCAGAACCAGTTCTGGTCTCTGAGGGACAGAAATTGGAGCAAAGAGATATCCTCATGTGCAAAGGGAAATGTAGATCACAGTGTAGAATGTAAGGATAATTTACCACGGTAATAAAGAAAACCTTGAGGGGGACAAAGAAGTTTAAATGCTATGGTGTTTTCATTGTAATAAAGTGGGCCACACAAATTCAGTGTTGGTGAGCTGGGAGAAATCCAGCTGTAGGATAACAAGACAAGCCTGGAAGTTTCGTTGAACTAGTAACAAAAAGCATAGGGGGAGTTAGGCAACTGCCTCAGAGTGTACAAGATGATCAGTGGACATGCTAAATCTGCGTTAAAAAAATCTACATGGAAGGGTAATTGGTAAGGAGGTTCCAACATTAATTGACACAGAATATTTTCAGTCTGTAATGCTGAGGGGTGAGGCTTTATGAACTCTTGAGAGACTATTGCCAGAAAATGTGCTGGGAACAGGAATTCACAGTGAGGCAAAAAGTGCTCAGTTATGTAAAGTGAGGCGACGAAGTCCAGAGAAGAGCGGAGAATGTGTGGTCGGAGTACTGGACCCCTAACTCTCAGCTCCAGGAATAAAAATTGTCCTTGCAAATAATATAGCTGATTCACTGGTAGGCGTGCTGCCTACTCTAGTTGAAAAGTCAGTGAAGATGCAGGCAACTGAAGACCTGGAGAATGTTTATCCGGGAATTTTACCTGATTACGTCATCAGCAGATCACAGATGCACTGGGTGAAGCAGGATAAAGGCAGAGAAAAGGAAGCTGGCAGAGAGTTATCCGAAAGTTTCTTTTTGACCAGGTAAGTGGAACAGAAGGAGCAAGTATGAAAACATGAAAGTATTTTAGCTCTGCTAAGGTGATTGAATTGCAGCAAAAAGATGAGGAGTTACAAAAGTTATATCAAAAGGCATTTAGCAAGAAAGAGAATGAATGCATTCCTGTGTGTTATAACTTAAATAATGTCTTAATGTGCATATGGAGATCAGCGCACATTGTGGCAGATCAGGCGTGGACAGAAATTCTTCAAATTGTTTTTCCTGTTGGGTATAGAAAGGAGGCGCTGCGAGTGGCACATGACCTTCCACTTGGAGATCATTTCGGGTTTAGGACATTACAGGCTGGAATACAAAGATACTTTCACTGGCCTGGACTACACAAAGATGTAGTTGAATTTTGCCAGATGTCTCAAACATGTCACACAGACAGTAATAAACCTGCAACTTTAATACCTATTCCAACATTTGAGGAACCTTTCGCAAGAGTCTTGATAGACTGTGTAGGCCCCTACCTCAAACAAAAAGTGGAAATAAGTATTTATTAACAATAATGAATGTGTCGACTAGATTTCCAGGGGCAGACCCATTATGCAGCATCACAGCTAAAAGAGTTGTAGAAAAATGCTTGTTTTTTTACTAGGTACGGACTACCAATAGAGATCCAGACAGATCAAACCTCACATTCGAACTATTCAAGGAGATGATGGATAACTTGGGAATAAAGCAATTCAAATTTACTGCGTACTATTTGGGATCACAGGGAGCATGAGAGAGATGGCATCAAACACTGACGACCATGTTGAGGTTTTATGGTCAGGATTATCCAGATGATTGTGATAAGGAAATTCCTTTTGAACTATTTGTGATCACAGATGCACAGGATGAATCGACCAAATTCAGTCTATTTAAATTTATTTGTGGGCATAAAGTAAAAGGACCATTAACATTGGTTAAGGAGGAATTAATAGGTCAGAATTAAAAGACCATCCATTTGGATGATGTGTCAAATTTTAGGGAACGATTAAATAGAGCTGGAGAGTTGGGTAGACAGCATTTAAAAGTATTGCAGCATACAATGAAAAAGGAAGTGGATCAGAAATCATGAATTGGCAATTTTGCAATTGGGAGTAAAGTATTGGTGTTACTTTCAGCAACAGTTGGACCTTGAAAAGCAAGTTTTGGCGTACCTTATCAAATTGGGAAGAAATTGAATGAGGTGAACTATTTGATACGGACTCCAGACAGGATGAGATCTCACGGAGTGTGTCATGTGAATACCCTCAAAAGGTATTTTGATAGGGAAGGAAAGCAAGAGGAGAAGGTGTTAATGATTACAGCACAGAAGGAAGAACCAAGTTCAGAGGATTCTGAATTGGACATTCCTCAAATCAAATTGGAGAATGAGAAAGTTGTCAAAAATTGGGATAAATTATTGAGTTACCTTACACAAGAAAAGAAAAGTGACCTGAAAGAGTTTTTATTATCTTGTGGAGAGATATGCTGCAATAAACTGGGAAGTACGAACATAATTGTGCATGATGTAGTCACAGGAGATGCTGTTCTGATTAAGCAACATCCTTATGGGCATGACTCTCCAAAATTGGTACAGGTTCAGAAGGAGATAGAGCGCACACTCCAATATGTCATAATCGAAGTGAGTTACAGTGACTGGAGTTCACATATAGTCATGGTACCAAAGCCAGATGGTACCCAACGGTCATGTGTGGACTATCACAAAGTCAATGCCGTTACAAAGACTGATGCAGATCCAATTCCATGTTTGGAGAACGGTGTCGAAAAAGTGGGAGAAGCTACTTACATTTCTAAGTTGGATTTGCTCAGAGGCTACTGGTACGGACCTCTGTCAGAAAAAGCAAAGGCAATTTCGGCATTCATAACGCCAAATGGACAGTTGAAATTGTGGCATTTTGTATGAAAAACGATCCAGCCACATTTCAGAGACTGATAATAAGGTCATTGCCTGAGTACCTAACTGTGTGGTCTACGCTGATGACCTGATGATTTTTAGTCACTCATGGAAGGAACATTTCGAGCATTTATCAGACTTGTGCGATCAACCTCAGAAGGCAGGCTTGGTGGTAAACTTAGATAAAAGTGAATTTGAGAAAGCCCAAGTCACGTCCCTGGGTCACGTTATTGGACATGGACAAATGGCCCCATGAGAAACGAAAATGAAAGTAGTTGGGGAATGTTTCACACCGTCGACAAAAATAAATATGCAGTACTACGGTTCATGGGATTGACTGGATTTTACCGAAAGTTTGTGCCAAACTTTAAGCAGTGCGGCGTCTCCACACACCAAATTGTCAAGGGCAAGAACTCTCAGTGGTACAGTGTGGAAGCTCAGCCACGCTACCTGGCTTCTTGTGAACGCCTGTCCAAGAACAGAGAACCACCACTTGATTAACACATTTCAACAGCACTGTTTTTATTCAAGACTGTCAGTATACGAATATACAAACAATCCTGGGAGAAAAGCCACTTTAGACTACGCCGGGTACTAAAGAGTGGATTCTCTCATCGGTGATAGGGAAAGTTGTTACATTTATACATAACTTCTGACGCAATACAGAGTCCCGTGTCATTAAGCTATCGCAAAGTATATTAATCAAAGTATACTTAATTGTAAGCTTACACATCAAAAAAATGCTCTAAATCTAACACACAGACACCAGCAGCCATCTGGTTAAGATATTAACACTATCTTTAAAGTCAGACATTAGCCCCCATCATTCTTCTCTTGCTCTTCAAGTTAACAGTCAAATCTCAGAGATGCTCTTAAATGTAAACATTCAAACCTCATTACTGTGTTACAGATAGACCGTGAGGCACCAGTACTCCTCTGATGGCTGCCCTTTGACCTATTGCTATGTACTACATCATTCTCAAATCTGTGGGATTGGACATGTTTACCCAGCTTGTGCAGGGATTCTTACAAGTTGCTGTGTTAGCAATTTGTTTCGCTCAGCATGCCGGGCAATACAGCCAATGTGCTTCAGCCATTTTAGTTAACATTCTAAGCTCCATTTTCTATATGGTCACTATATCTATTTCCAACTTATCAACAGGACTGTCAAAAGGCATTTTGCAACCTAAAGACTGTGTTAACACTGCCCGCAGTATGAGCTACATTAGATTACACGAAGCCTATCAAGGTGGCTATCGTTGCCAGTGATGTGGGTATTGGTCCGGTGTTCCTGCAGGAGGATGATGGGGGAATAGAAAGACCCATCGGATATTATTCTGGGAAGTCGAACGTTCATCAACAGAAATGTTCAATGGTGGAGAAAAAGACTTTAAAGTTAGTGTTGGCATTACACCATAACTGTGTTTATATTACCAGCAATGCATCTGAGACAATCGTATACACTGATCATAATACATTTGTGGGAAAAACTAAGGACAAAAATGCCAGATTGTTTAGATGGAGCTTGTTGTTGCGGTCATTCAATCTGACAATTGTGCATGTGGAAGGTCGCGAAAGCGTGAAAGCTGATGAGTTATTGAGACGCGAATGAAATACGGAGGTGTTTGGTGGTGGGTATACCACGGCCTGAATTTGAAAGGGTTTGTGCATGTTTGAATGTTTACAGTTAGCATAGTGTATGTCTGTTTTGAGACTACTAACTCGGTTTGAAGGGTTAAAAATACAGCTATCTTTTAGCATTGATGGTTCTTTTTTTTTAGTGGGGGGAGACATGTCACAAAGCAAGTCCCTTATTTGTCAAAAAGCTGTTCCTTGGCTCAAGGAGACTCTATCCTTGGTTTTTTTGCGCAGGGACAATAAAACGGGGCCAAGCTCCTCTCAGTCTGGTTTGGTACAGAGATGAAAAGGACTTTTAGAGGCCTTTTGTTTATATGGAAACAGATGAGACTTCAGGCCAAAGTGGTCATGCTTTATAAGTGACCAGTATAATGAACGGAGAGTGGTGAGCTATTTTAGCTGAACTTGTTGAGCTGAATTGAGCTGAGCAGTTTTCAGTCGAGTTTTGAACTAGGAAGTTCATCTGGGAGCTGTGTGGAAACTCTCTCTCGTTTCTGACCTTCATTTTCAACCTGGAAGTATTTGTTCCATTTGTACTGGTTTTTATTGGGAGTTTGATTACTGGGACAGTTGTGTATGCTCGGAACAGCATAATTAAGTCTAGTTGAATTAGGTTGAATTCTGTCGTGATTCTTTATTCTGTTCTTTGTGTTTCATTTTGAAATTTTATGAATAAAGTTTTTGTTTTTTTTAAAAATGTAGTAGTCATCCTAGCTAAATTACTCCTATTTCAATTCTCTTTCCCAGTCCCTTTCCAATATGGCCATCCTTGGCGTCCTCCATTGCCACAATGAACCAAACCATGATTTGGAAGAACAAGATCTCATCTGTCTCCTGTGTAGCCAACACCCCGGGGACTCAACACTGAATTCTCCAATTGCAAATAACCTCCCTTCCAATTCCCCGACTCCTTTCCCATACACTCCCCTCCATTCCATTCCTCTAAGCAAGCTTTTGTCCAGCTACCTACCAACTGGACTCGGCCATCCCATCACCAACCCGCTGATACCCTTGATCTGTGTTCACTTATCCCCCACCTCGTCACTCTGCCTCTTCCTCCCTCACCCACCACTTTATCTATAGACTCCCTTACTCCCATCCACAGTCCTGATGAATGGTTATATCCAAGGCGTTCACTCCTCAAGTATTGATGCTGCCTTACTTATTTTGTTCTTCCAGCTTCCTGCGTGTGTATTTTGTATTCCAACATCTACTGTCTTTTTTTTAATTGTCTTCTTGTGTAACAGGCAGGAGTGAGTGAACGCATTGCGCCTTTTGTTATCCAACAGATCAGATGGGTGGAATGGCTTTCTTATATTACTGTGAAACCAGCTAGAGTTGCTGAAGGAGTTCCTCTTTCTTTTAACCATGGAAATGTTTAGTGCCCAGCAGTGCTTTTGATCAATGTTACCTTTACATTAGCAGCACAAGCTTGAATGTTGTCCAGATTTGACACCTGAGTGCGTTAGGAGGTGACTCATTGTTCTAAATACTGTATAATCTTCACAGAACATCCCCACCTCTGATCGTATGACAGAGGGGAAGACATTGATGACGCAGCTGAAGATGTTTATGCCGAAGAAGCTACCCTGAGGATTGCCCACAGGGACATCCAGGGACTAGGAGGATTGATGTCCACCAGCCCCATTGTGTTCTGAATGATTCAACCAGTGGGAAGATTACAACTAATTCCCATTAAGTTAAATTTTGTTCAGTCTCCTTGACATCTCGCTCAATCAAATACTGCCATGATATCAGGGCCAGTCACTTTACGCTTTGTTCATATCTTCTATCCATTTCAATAGGCCAAGGTATATGTGTGGGGAGTGTTTCCTTCTCTCAGAGGGTAGTGACGGTTGGGACCAGACAGTTGGGGAGGCCAAAGCACTGAAATGTTTGGGGGGTGCGAGTGGGTGTCAGTGGATTTTGACCCGTCAGAGAGTCGAGGGCTACAAAGAATTGGGCATAAAAGAGTAATTGCGGCCGAGTACAAATCAGCCCTGACTTACTGAATGGAAGTGCAGGTCTGATGGGCTATGTAGCCTGGTTTTACTCCAGTAAACCCCATAGTCCAGTCACTTTGTGGCCTCTTCCATTTCCTGTGTTACTGACTTCAAGTAACTGAATAGACTGATCCTGTTGCTGTGTAACTGGATACTGGTGCTGCATGATCTGGTTACAGTTTTATAGGCCCGGGGGGTTTATTGGCCTCCTCCTGTAATTGTATATCAGGCTCCAGGGGCTGAAAGGCCTCATTCTGTTCTGCTGTAATTGAAATCCATATTGACTTAATCTACCGCCCTTGGAGAAAGTGAGCACGGCAGTTGCTGGAGATCAGTGTCAAAATGTGTGGTACTGGAAAAACACGGTGGGTCAGGCAGCATCACAGGAGCAGGAGAATCGATGTATTGGACGTTCCTGATGAAGGGCCTATGTCCGAAAGAGACATCTCTTGCCCCTCAAATGCTGCATGACCTGCTGTGCTTTTACAACATCACGTGTTTCGACGTCTACTGCCCCACCCAAGTCAATCTTCCTGGTCACTTCATCCAATTACATTAAGAAAATTGTCAAGCAAAAACTTTCTCGCACAAAGCCACACTTACTATTCCTAATCAAAGCCTGTCTTTCTACATGCATGTACATCTTATCCCTCAGAACCTTCTCAAGTAACTTACCTACCACGGATGTTAAAGTTACTGATCTGTAGTTCCAAGGCTTTTTTTGTGCAGTTCTCCTTGAATAAGGGCATGGCATTTGCTACCCTCCAGTCTTCCGGGACGTCCACTGTGGTCAGTGATGATCAACATTATAGTCCAGGGTCGCCGAAAATTCTTCTGGAGCCACTTGAGGTGTTCTTGGATATATTGGGTGAGGACCATGAGATTTATCCACTTTCAAACATTCTAGTATGTCCAAAACTCCTCTACTATGACATGGATTGTCCCTAAGATATCACGACTAACTTCCTCAAGTTCTCAAGTCACCATGTCTTTCTCCACGGTAAACATAGAGTAGAAATATTCGTCGAGGATTTCACCCATCTCTTATAGTTCCACACATACTTCTCCACATTGGTCTTTGATGGGTCCTATTTTCTCTCCAGTTATTGCTTTTTCTTTTAATATATTTAAGTACCTTTTTGGATTCATCCTAATCTTCTCAGCCAAGGCTTTTTCTTGCCCCCTTTTCACCCGACTGATGTCCTTCTTCAGTAAAATCCTATATCTCTTTTATGCATCCATGGATTCCCTTGATCCCAGCGGCCTAGAACTGAGCCAAGCCCGAAGTTCGAACATGAACCTGTTGACCAGTTTTGTCCCTCTCCATAACTATATAAAAACTAATAGAACTATGGTTACTGGTCCCAAAGTGCTCCTCCACTATTAATTCAGTCACCTGTCCAGCCCTATTTCCTAAGAAAAGTTCGAGTTTTGCCCCTTCCCGAGTAGGACACTCTATATACTGCTTGAGGAAACGTTCCTGATGCATTTAACTAATTCTATGTCATCAAATCCCTTAATGCTCTGGCCGTTCCAATCTGTATTAGAAAAATTAAAATCCCCTAGTATGATAACCCTATTGCTCCTACAGGTCTCCCCTCTCTCCCTGCATATTTGTTACTCTGATTCCTGTTGACTCTTTGGGGGCCTATATTACAACCCCAACACCTCACCATTACATTCCTATTTCTTAACTCCACCCACAAATCCTCATTGGTTGATTCATCAGTTATTTTATCTCTGATTACTGCTGTGGTACTCCCCTTCATCAGAAATGCAACTCCCCTCCCCTCCTTCCACCATCTCTGTCTCACCTAAAGCACCTGTTCCCTAGCACATTAAGCTGTCAGTCCTTTCAATCACTTAGCCATATTTCTGTAATGGCTATAATTTCCCAGTCCCACCTACATATCCACACCCTGAGTTCATCGGCCTTACCTGTCAGCCCTCGTGTATTGAAACAGATGCAATTTAATCCAAAAGGCACTACTTACTCTCTGTCGTTTTCCAGCCTAACCTTACTATTTCTGATTACTGTATCTCCTTCCACTTGCCTCCTGCTCTTGAGGATATGACCACTTGCCAATCTAGTTTAAACCCTCCCTTGTAACTCGAGCAAAACTGGCCGCCAAGATATTGGAATCCCGTCCAGTGCAATTCTCTGACGTTAATCTCCCTCTCTGGAGATTATCACTGTCAAGGTATTTTTAAAGAATGATTCTCAAAGCTCTCTGTACTTATGCTGCAGGACCTCATCCCTATTTCTACGGATATCATTTGTGCCAACGTGCATCATGTTTTCTTCTGCTCACCCTCCCCCTTGAGAATGTTCTGCAGCCAATTGGAGACATCCTGGACCCTAGCACCTGGGAGGTAACGCACCATCCTGGATTCCCGTTTGCGACCACAGAATCTCTGATCTGTCCCATTAACAATCGATCCTCTTAACTTTAACGCCTGTTTACCTTTCCCCTTTCCTGCTGTGCCCAAGAGCCAGTGGTCGTACTACCAACCTGGCAACTGTTGCTTTCCCCTGAACGGACATTGCGCCCAACAATCCAAAATGCTCTATTTGTTTTCGAGGGTAATAGCCACAGGGGATTCCTGCAATCCCTGCCTACTCCCTTTGTCATTCCTGGTGGTCCTCCATCTACTCTCTGCCTGGAACATGACAGGAAGCAAGGAACGCCTGTTGGATTAAATTGTGTTCATTTAAATACAACAGGACTGACAGGTAAGGCTAATGAACTCAGGACGATGAATGATGGACTGAAATATTACAGTCATTAAAGAAACATAACTAGGGGCGTGTCTATGAATTTGTCAGTATCTCGGATGACCCTCAGTGCATCCTAGATCAGATTACCTACAGTGTGTAAACAGGCCCTTCGGTCCAACAAGTTCACACCGACCCACCGAAGAGCAGTCCACCCTGACCCACTCCCCTTCACACAACACTACGTGTAATTAAGCATGATCAATTCACCTAACCTGCACATCTTTGGACTGTGGGAGGAAACCGCAGCACCCAGAGGAAACCAATTCAGATACGGGGAGAATGTGCAAACTCCACGCAGGCAGTTGCCCGAGGCGGAATTTGAACCTTGATCACTGGTGCTCTGAGGTAGCTGTGCTAACCCATGATCCACCTTGCCGCCCAGCGTCGCTCCCTAACACGGTCTCCCAGGAGCTGAAGCTGGGTGCAGTGCCCACACGTGTAGCCATCAGGGATGGTTGAATTCTCACTGAGCTACCACATCTCACAAGATGGAGAGTGCAACTGCCCTAAATGCCATCTCGACTGCTGTAACAATAAAGTTAAAAGGACTTTATTTGAGTCTACCTGTACATGTCGCTGAGCTGAGCTATCCGAAGCCTCTCATGTCAAAGCTTTCCTGCTTACTCTACTACCAACGGCATGTCCCTCTACTCCTCCAAATTTAATTTTGGTCAGGGAAGGAAGGAGACACGACAGTGATGTAGTGTTTAGGTCTTCAGCACTCCTTGACACCTGGCCGCAGACTACCTGCTCCCCAGTGCAGGTCTGCTCTTGGCCTTGGAGGGTGTCTTGCTGACGTCTTTCTTCTGGTAGTGGTGATTGTGTCGATGCAAATCCTCACCCTAACAGGCAATCCGTGTTATCGCAGTCCTCTCGTACTTTCTGTCCATTTGTATTGCGTTTATGAATTCCTTGAATCCCTCGATTGCATTCCAAACTGTGTCTCACTCCATAGTTTGAGAGGGTGATGTTCTTGTGAATACAGGGTTATTGGAAAAGAACACCATTAGACGTAGGGGCAACAATATGTCTATCCACTCACTGAGTCTGCTTTTCCTTCGATTAGGTTATATTATTTTGTTAATCCCCCATTTCACTTTCCTGTGATTTGCACTTAACGCTTGTATAAAAATCTGTCTGTCTCAGCCTTGAAGATATTTAATGATCCAGCCTCAACAGTACTCCGAATTTTCTACAATTGTTTCCCTCTCACTGATGTGAGACTTGGTGGTCTTTAATCTGGTGATATGCTCACTCCATCTTGCATAAAATTCCAATTCTTCCTCAGCTCCTGTGTCAATTTGCTCAAGGGTCAAACGGTCACTCTCCCTGAATCCAGGAACTGCTTCTCCAAACTGAAGACCGATTCGGAGGGTGTGTTTAACATATTCTCTGATTCTGTGAACAGTCTGTCCCCTTAGTCTCTAAAACCCCCATTCTTTCCCGCGTTATCCTCTTCCCCTTAATAAACCAAAAAAAATGAATGTGGATTCTTGCTAATCTTACCCGTTAATGTTTTATCAACCCTCCTGCTCTTCCACTGATTGCTTAAGTTTAGCCCTCCACTTGCTATATTCTTTTAGGACCTTCACTGACCTGCTCACTTGGTACCAGATTTAAACTTCTCTTTCCCTTCTCATCCTGTTCGGAATTTGTGTCGACATCTGATATTCTCTGGATTTGTTTTCCTAAATTTTAGCTTCGGTGTAACATGCTGGACCGACACTGTCATCAATTCTATTTTAGTCAAATGATTCCCCCACCCACGCCCCACCTTGTTCAGCTACAGTTTCACCCAGAAATAACTGCACTTTGGCCAGATCATGCATTTGTTTCCATAAAATCTGTCTCCTCAATGCAAAAAGCTCTTATTTCTCTAACATTTATGGGGTCTTTTCCTTCGCAAAGTCAAAATGTGTGATATCACATTCACTGGTCCTATAATGCTCTCCCACTTCCGCCTGGAACAGCTGACTGGCTTTATTCCCCACAATGAGGCCCAGCACTGCATGGCCCATTGTTTAAGCTGCTCTATATTGATATAAGAAGTTGTCTAGAATAAATTTAAAAACATCTGCCCCTCTTAAAAAATTATCACTGACCGAATGATTGTTTGGAATTGAAATGCCTGAATATAACTATCCTATTATTGTTTTACACACCTCAATAACTTGGATTTATACCTGCTCCAGTACTGTCCTTTATCTGGGGGTCTATAATATATCCCTAGCTGTGTTTCTGTCATGGTTTTGATCCTGAGCTCGAACCACCAAGCCTCTTTAGAAGATCCTTTCAAGATATCGTCCCTTCTTACGCCAGTAACTAACTCCATAATTAATAAGGCAATACCACCTCGTCTTTTACCCTCTCTTCTGTCCTGACTCTTGTTCTGGTACCACAGAATATTGAGTTGTTAGCCCCGACCTCCCTCAAACACATCTCTGTAATGGCAAAAATGTCACACTTCCACATGTCATCTCGTTTCCTTATCATATCTGTCTGTCTGATAATTTTACCAGCATCAAGGTAAAGCACATCCAAGCTGGAATATATCACCTGGAATACTCAGTACTTCGGGGTTCTTCAGTCATTCACTGTTCGTTATCAACTTGTCCAATTCATGAACCAAAACTGTAACTCTGGGACTGAATGAATATTTGTTGAATTTGAAATCCCTTTTTAGTAAATGTGTTCATCAACTGCAATTTTCCAGAACTGAACAGTCAGCTCCAGATACAACGAGTTTCTGCTGATTAGTTCCCTGCTCAGTGTGCAGAGGGGACAGCCCTCAGAGATGGAGAAAGTGAGGACTGGTGATCAGAGTCGAAAATTGTGGCGCTGGAAAAGCACAGCAGTCAGGCTGCATCTGAGGAGCAGCAGAGTCAAAGCTTCCCATGTTTTCCATTCCATAATTCACAGGATATTGGGAACCATGCTTACTCAGGAAGGCAGCACTGTACAGAGCCCTGAAATGGAAAGCTGTCAATCATTTGGTTGGACAGGGAGTAAAAAGTTGAGGTGAAATACAGACTGTTTGAAGTACAAACATAAGGATAAATAAATCCCTCGGCCAGACGGGAAACACTCTAGGTTACTACAGGAAGAGAGGGAAGAGATTTCTGTGCCTTTGTCGATGGTCTTTGCACCTTCACTCTCCATTGGAGTAGCGACGGTTGATTGGAGGGTGGCAAACGTAGTCCCTTGTTCAGGCAAAGAAAGAGGGATTTTCCTGAGAATGACAGACAAGTCAGTCTTACATCAGTATTGGGCAAACTATTGGAGAGGATTCTTGAAAAACAAGGTTTGATTAGAAATAGTCAGCATGGCTTTATATGGGGCAGGCCATGCCTCACAACTCTTATTGGATTATTTGAGGATGGGATGAAGCACACTGAAGAAGGCAGAGCAGTGAATGCCGAGTGCATGGATTTTAACAAGGTGTTTGATAAACTTCCCCGTGGTAGTTTCATTCAGAATGTAAGGAGGCATGGTATACAGGGAGACCTATCTGCCTGGATTCAGAATTGGCTAACCCATAGAATACAGAAGGCGGTGGTAAATGGGAAGTATTCAGTGTGGAACTAGGTGAGCAGTGGTGTTCCATAAGGATCGGTTCTGGCACCTCTGCTGTTTGTGATTTTCATAAATGACGAGGATGACGAAGTGGAAGGGTAGGTTAGTAAGTTTGATGATGTAACACAGGTTGGTGGAACTGTGGTTAGAGTGGAGGGCTGTTGTAGTTTGCAACAGGAACATTGACAGGATGCATACCCAGCTGCGAAGTGGCAGATGTTGTTCAATATGGAAAATGGGATACGATTCATTATGGAAAATCGAATTTGAATGCAGAATACAGGGTTAAAGGCAGGTTTTTTCCATTGTGGAGTAACAAGGGAATCATATGGTTCATGACATAGCTCCCACAAAGTTGCTACCCAGGTTAATAAGGTTGTTAAGGATGTGTTTGATGTGTTCATTAGCCGAGGGATTGAGTTTAACAGCTGCGAGGTTATGCTGCTACTCTATGGAGCCCTGGTGAGACCAACTTAGAATATTGTGATCTGCTCTGGTTTTCTCGTTATAGGAAGGACGTGGAAGCTTTGGTGAGGGTGCTGAGGAGATTTATCAAGATGTTGCCTGGACTGGAGGGCATGTCATACAAAGAAAATTTGAGGGAGCTAGGGTGTTTTTCTCATTGGAACGAAGAAGAATGGAACGTGACTTGACAGGGGTGTTCAAGATGATGAGAGACATCGATAGAGTGGATAGCCATTTACTTTCTGCCAGGGTGGAAATGACTCTCGACGGGGTATGATTTTAAGGTAATTGAAGGAAGGTTTAGGGGTGATGTCAGAGGTAGGTTCTTTCATAGAGGGGTGGGTGTGTAAAATGAACAGCCAGCAGTTGTAGTAAAGTCAACTATATTAGGGATATATAATTGGATAGGTACATGAATGATAGTATAATGAAAGGTATGTATGTTAGTTTGATCTTAGAGTAGGATCAAAGGTCGACAGAACGTCAAAGACTGAAGGGCCTGTACAGTGCTGCACTGTTCTGCATTGTTCTGTGTTACCAGTTTCACCCAGCTTGTGGATTGTCATCAATTGTTGAATGTGTGAGGGAATGATGTGTGTGAGATCAGGAAGCTGTGGAGCGGTGTAATGCCAAATCCTCCAGTTATGGTGTGCATTGTTACAGTCACCTGAAAGCCAGTATAATATGTGTGGTAACTTAAACCAGACACAATCCGTCAATTTCAGTTATTAATGTGATTTTTGGATTGCCGTTTGCTGCTGGTTACTTCACATACATTCTACTGTGTGACCCATGTAGTAATCTCTGACCATTCACCGAGATGTACAAATTTATTATGATACTGGAGAATGTGAAGGTGACATTTATTGGATATGGATTTAGAGGTTTCTTTGTGAGGCACAAGGCACTGCAATAGTTTGTCAACTTGTTAACGTCTTCACCCGGGGTGCAGGTGAATGGAATCTTGGAGGCAGGTCAGATTTCATCACCATTGGTAACTTGTATGGTATGATTCTGACTCTCCATGTCAACACGTCTGCTCTCTGGGCCAGGCTCTGACTGAAGATGAATTTTAAAACTTGGTTGCTGGTCAGCCATTAGTATTTAACCTGGACAACATTTGTACCTACACTGAAATCAGTTGGCGGGTCTTCCCCCTGCCCAAGGTGGATTCCAAATTAATTGTTTTGAAGAAATGTTTGACTGACTTCCCCGAACCAGGTTAGAAACCCAATGTACAGATTTTGGAAAAGGCGACTGAGTCTCTGTGTATCTCAGGCAGCTGTGAGGTCCAATAACACTGTAAAGGATTTCAGATCTATTGGAAGCAATTTTCAGCGTAGCTCATTGCAAGGTGGTGAGTTTACTGAGCCGAACAATAGTTGGATGTTTGCTATATTCCATGAATTGGGCAAAAATAAGATGTGAACGATAATCATTCAACTGAACTAGAATCTGTGCAATCAATTCTGTTGATTCTATATTTATGGAACTAAAACATAAACTCCTGTCAAGATTTTCTAACACAGAAATAAAGTATGTACATTTTATTTTATCGAGGAAAGAACATACATCTTGTGGTAATCAGAATTAGACATTCAATGTCAGGATTCAAAGCAATGTTTTGCCACTCCAATATTTTTAATGTGGTTGGTTTCTGAATGATAACTTGTTCAGAGTGAGCAAACGACTGAACATACAAATAGAATTAGCGTTCTTATACATTTATATGTAAACAATCAGTTTAATTTGTCACTGAAATGTACGATCTTCAGCTATTTGCCAGCAATTTAAAAATTGCAATGATTCACCATGGACTGTGAACATTAAACTAAATAAATTATTTGCGTTATCAAATTTTAGTGAGTAATAATTTGAAAACTTCCAATTTTTAGAATGAACGATGTTTAATATGAAACGTGGAGAGTAAAAAAAAAAGCAACGAACATGATATTGTGTCAGTGAAAAGTCTAAGCTTTCCAAAGGGTTTTGTGACAAAGCAATGATATACTTGTTTTAGTAATGGGAATACAACAAGGAAAATATTCATGTTCTGACTAGTAATTAGACTTCATAATGGAGCTGACCTTGCAATACTTGCATTTTAAATGCTTACGCTGCACCAAGTAATCAGATATTTACGAGCATTTACACAGTGAAATAATTGGATACTGACATTTATTCACAGCTGACACATGATAGAGTACAAAACTTTAAAGTACAGGAGGAACCCTTGGCCATTACGTATGCATCAGTTCCAAAAATATCTCCCAAGCACCTGCCATTTGCCAGCCCTCTCTCTGTTGCCCGTTAAATTCATAATTTCCAAATATATATCCAGTTCTCTTTTGAATCTTCATTCTCAACTTTCCCAGCCAGTCAATTCCAATTTGTAACAACTCTCTAAATAAAGACGTTTTCTTTTTTCCTTATTTCACTTCTAGCTCTTTTACTGACAAACTTGAAATTAGAATTCATTGATGCTATAATGCCTACTAATCGTGTATTCTTTTTCTACTCTGCAACGTTTTTCATACTTTTGAGCACCGCAATAAATTCACATCTTTGTCTGTTCTGCTCCAGGATAAATAAGCCTTGCAAGAACTTTAACAAACACTACAACGGAAAAACAAGCAGAAAACTACTCTCCAGGATATATGAACATCAGCTAGCTACAAAAGACATGATCCCAATACGAATACCTTACGTACTGATGAGGAAGTTCGCCACTTTGACTAGGTCTGCATATCCATCCTAGGACAGGCCAAACAGAGACAAGCACAAGAATTCCTGGAAACATGGCATTCCAACCGGAACTCCATCAACAAACACATCAATTTTGACTCCACCTACCATCCTCTGAGAAAAAGGGCAGGAAATGATGTCATGGACACCGGTAATTACTTTACCAACTCAAGGAAACCGAAACATTTAAATGGAAAGTGGGAGATAATACCAGCACTTCACTGGAGGCTCATTTACTGAGTAGTCAATGGAACAAACTAGGAACTGCCATTAGCTATTGCTTCAGAATATATCTGAGTGTTCGTGGCTGCCACCACATAGAATCATTGAATGAAAATGCGAGCCTGCATCACCAAGTGCATATCCAAAGGCTTTTTTAACGTTTGTGAGATTACCTGATCAATCACCCGCCTAGGAAATGCATTCCAGAGACATGCTATTAGGGGCAGAAATGCGGCTCAGTGGTTAGCACGCCTGCCTTAGAGCGCTGGGGACCCAGGTTTGATTCCAGCTTTGGGTGACTGCCTGTATGGATTTTGCACATTCCCCCCATATCCGCGTGGGTTTCCTGTAGGTCCTCCGATTTCCTCCCACAATCCAAAGATGTGCAGGATAAGTGAATTGGCCATGCCAAATTGCCCAAAGTGTTCAGAGACATGTAGGTTAGGTACATTAGTCAGGGGTAAATATAGGAGGAGTATGTTTGGGTGGATTACTCTTTGGAGGATCAGTGTGGACTTTTTGGGCCGAAGGGCCTGTTTCCACACATAGGAACTTTATATTCTATGTCTGTGCCACCCTCTCAGATCAATACAGACTCCAGAAATCCCCTCTCAATCCCCTGCCTTTCACTTTAAGTATGTTTCCTTTTGTTTTTGACCGCTAGAGTAAGGGAAACAGCTGCTGTCTGTTCATCCTCTCCACACCCTTTATTCCCTTGTACACCTGTACCATGTTCCCTCCTCAACCTTTCATGCTTCAAAGAAAATAGGAGCAAGTTTAGCCCTCGCTCTTCAAAGTTTGAGTTCTCACTTGTCTTGTTAATTCAGATGTGCATCCTCTCACGTTTATCAGTGTTAAGCTTCATCGGCCATAAATCTTCATATTGAAATCATTTGTTTATATCGTCCTGTAGCCTAACCCTGTCCTCCTCACTGTGAAGCACCCAGCTAATCTTTGTGTCATACCCAACATTAGTTATCATTCCACTGCCATCCATCTTCCACATTCTCACCATCATCATTTATTAATATCACAAACAAACCTTGATTTCCTTCCTGTTCTCCACATGTTATTCACAAAGGAATAATTAAGAATTCCAGTCTCTTGTTGTTCTTATTTTGGGGAATTTACAGAGTGATGTAGTTAACACCTATTATGAGGGAGCTGCAAATACCATTTTCGACACAAAGTTAAATTCACCTTTTACACTCTGTCCCTCAGCATGTCTTATTCATAAAGCGTGTACCTAATTTAGGGAGAACTTCGGTTTGGCACCTTGCACTGGAACATTAGCCTGTTGTGTGGCGCTGTCCTTTGTAACAATAGTGAAAACTGAAGAAATTTTTCATCTGCAGAATGGACACTGATTCATTTCTTGAATCAGCTAATGTGATGAGGAAAATATTCAATTAAATTCCATGTTATGGACAAACTGCAGGAGATCAAATCATATTTTCATGTCTACCTTGAATTGGAAGCAAATACATACTGTTAAAAAAAATTCAAAAATGTTGAGACACAACACCGGGGGGAACACGTCACCTGCATTTGATGGAGATACAAAACTACAGAGTGAATGTACAATATGATAAAGCATCAAGTGATAGAAAAAGAAGTGCATCAAATTTTAATTTACAATGGAATCCGATCCCAATTTTCCTGAACAGTGGTGGTTTTCACCCAACCTCACTTTTCCAAAAACAAGCTTTACCCAGTCACTAAAACTTCATTAGCCATTCTTTCTCCCGTTCCTACTCTTTTTTTTACACTCCTAATTCCCTTGCACGACCCCTTCTGCTGCCACATACTCTTCCACTGATGATTTCTCTTCACACCCTTCTTCTGCCACTCCCACTGTAAGTTACACCAGTTCCCTAGTTACTCCCACTTCCACTGGCCATCTCTTACTCATTTTTGCTTTTCAACTGGGGTGATGGGAGCTCCTGGCTTCTGTGCTGCTATTGGTTATCAAAAATGATGAGATTGAGATGATCAATGCCCAATGTCTAATCGTGTATTTCTGTCATTGTCCAATGCACCGTGAATAGGGTGAGATATTTTCCCCATACAGAGTGGAACATTTTTTTTTCTGTCTCTCTGTCACAGCGCTTAACCAAGCAGCCTCATCCCAAATAGGAAATAACTCTCCTCAGAATCAGAAGTCCATGCATCTGTTTGTCCTTAAATGTTGCGAGGACAGTGACCACATTGTTCAATAAGCCGTGTTCTATCCTTTTTCTCTTTAGTATTTTAACTTATTTTCCAATGTCAGTTGAGGTGAGATCAGACTAACTTCCCTTGCCATCAAAGTAGCATTTGATTCATGTAGCATCATTCCCCCTCAGCAAACTGTGGTTAATGGGAATCAGAGGAAATTCTGTGCTGGTAATTTCCTCAATGAACAATGACACCTTACCCAGAGCTATTGGGAATGACAAATAAACTCTGCCCTTGCTAGTGCCTTACAAAACCATGAATGGATTTGTTTTATTAATAACATCAAGATACATCAGTTTTCACAGCTTGGTCTAAAGTCTCAGAAAAGTAAAACCTTGCTGGTTGAGTGTCACCCCAATGAAATCAGAGCATTACAATAAGGTAATGATTCAGATTATCTTCAATCATTTACTTTCTGAAGACTGGTCGTGCGGTGCCGTTGCCACTGAGATCAACATTTTCTCTCTCCAACAGCATCACATCGCATTGGCTCAAGGCTGCACCATTCCCCAATTCTACTTCATTCTCCAGCTCATTCGCCGTGCTCACCAGATATACGAGGCCCACAAGACAGAATAACTTAGAGATGCCTATGAGCCTCTGGAATCTGCCATACCACCATGCCCTGTGCTCTGACTCCATTCCCTCCCCCAAGCTCACCTCCTGTCGTGTATTCACCATCCCTCCTAACCTTCCACGCTCTAATGCTGAATGTTCTGTACTCAGCAAAGGTCTCAGTTTTATCCCTCTGTGCCCCCACTTTAATGAATTTCAGGAACGACATAATGTTGAACTCCTCTTCCACCATCTTCTCCTCGGTGTCCATTTCTTTGGACAAGAGTCCACTCCCCATCCCATAGACGCTTCGCCCAGCTCCAACACTCTCCCTCCACCTGGATCCATTCGTCTGGCATTTACTTGAACTCAATATGTTCATTGATAACTTTCCATGTGAGTTTACTTGTCTTAAATTCTCTGTATTCCCCCTCTCCCTATCCAACCTATCACCCTCTGAACAGACTGTACGCTGTATGCTTCGATCCAACCCTGACTGTGTTATTCAGCCTGTGCCGATAAGGGAGGTGCTGCTGTAGTCTGGTGGACTCACCTCTACATTTCAGAGGCTGAGTGCCAGCTCTCAGATACCTCCACATGTCACCTGCTGATCCATAACTCTACCATGGCACATCAGGCTATTTGATTTACTAAATCTGACCACATTTCATCTGGAGATTCCCACTCACAGGCCCACACCTCCCACCCACCCCTACTCACCCCCACCTAACAGTCCCGAAGCTGATGGCCCTCTGATAGCAGAGTTCGCTTTTATCTCCTCCTGAAAATCCACAAACTGAACTGCCCATGCAGACCCATTGCTTCAGCCTGCTCCTCCCATACAGAGGGGGTGTATGGATACATACGTGGTCCCAAGTTATACCTGTTTCTTCATGCGGTACGTAGGTCATTCTATTTTCAGTTCTATTCCAGCCCCCATCCATAACTCTTTCTCCAATATGTAGATATTATCATCGCAGTTGCTCCTCTTTCTTGTCCAGAATTGGAAAAGTTCGTTGTTTCCAATTTGCACCTCTCCCTCACATTCACCTCTCTACCTCTGACTCCTCCCTTCCTCTACTTGATATCTCTGCTTCTATTTCTGAGGATAGACCGGTCACTGATATCTAGTAATAACCGACCAACTCCCACAGCTACCTGGAGTATGCATCCTCACACCCTGTTTCCTACAAAGGCTCCATTCCATTCTCTCAGTTCCTCCGTCTCCACCACATTGCTTCTGATGATGTCAACTTCAAAAATGTGGCCTCTGATATGTCCACCTTCTTCCTCACCCGAGAACTCCCCAGAACTGTTATTGACAGGGATCTCAACCAGTTCCGACCCACCTCCTGCACTTCTACCCTCAGCATCTTTCTTCCCTGCTGCAACAGCGTTAGAGTTTCTCTTATCCTTACCTACCATCCCACCAGCATTCACATGCAGAAGATCATCAGTCTGCATTCTCCCACCTCCAGCAAGATGCCAACACCAGACACATATTTGCCTCCTCTCCCCTTTCCGCCTTCTGAAGTGACCATTTCCTCCAGGACACCCTGGTCCACTCGTTATTCACTGCCAACACCTCCCCCCTCCCCCCACACACACACACCACCTCCCCCAGGCCCCACCACAGGTACACTTCACTTTCCTCTGCCGAAGCTGTTACACTTTCCCATTTACCTCCTCCCTCGTCATTATCTAAGATCCAAACATACCTTCCAGGTGAAGCAGCATCCTACCAACATTTCCCACAACCCGGTCTACTACGTTCGCTGCTCACATTGTGATCTGCTCTACATTGGGGAAACTAAAGGTAGACTGGGTGACCACTTCACTGAATATCCAAGCTGTACCTATGCAAAAGACCCTGAGTTTCCAGTTGCCTGCCAGTTTAATACCCCATCCTGTTCCCTGGCCAGTATCTCTGCGTCAGGCTTGCTGCAGTGTTCCAGGACATTTCAACGCAAGCTGGAAGAACAACACCTCATTTTCCGCGGGTGGACCCTGCAGCCATTCAGACTCAAAATAATGGTCAATAATTTTAGGGACTGAACTCCTCAATGCCCCATACCCAGACACCAGGCCTAGTTCTCACGTGGCCTTCCATTACTCACCCCCTATTGTTAGCTACTAACAGTTTTCATGAACAGTTATTCAGCTTCTGCTGTATATTAATCAACATTTTCAGGACTACCATCCGTTCTGAGGAAGGGCCACTGAATTAGAAACATTAATTTTGATTTCCCATCACAGATGTTGCAGACCTTTTGCAGGAACTTGGGGTTTTGTTTCAACAATGTCTCACAATGTTTTTGTATCACAATGCAATACGTCATGGATATTTGGATCTCTGTCAAACACAGGAACTTTGTAATTTCTCATTTAATGTCCATAAACTAATATTCGAGATTCAACTGAGATAGCAACTTTACTTATATCGTTCAGATCAGTCAATTTGTCACAGTTCAGAAAGAAAAAGAAATCGATAGAGGGAAACTCAGCAGGTCTGGCACCCTCTGAGAAGGGATACGCAGATTTAACATTTGATTTCAATATGACTTTTTCAGAACAGTGTCACATCATATTCGATATGTTAACTCTGTTTCTCTCTGCAGATACTTCCTCATCTGTTGCGTTTCTACCATCATTTCCTGTTTGTATTTCATGTTTCCGTATCACTATATTTCATGTTTCTTGACAGGGCTACATGCTGAATTTGGTTACATATGGACAATGTAGTCCTTTGCTGTTCCTATTATGGTTGGTGTGTCTGGGACACCTCTGTTATGGCCGAAATCTGTTTCTTCCTTAAGATTCAAAGGAAAAAAGAATATTTTTTCTGTTGACCCTGTAAATCTCAGGAACTCCACTTTGTTTAAAAAGACATTTTAGAGGCAGCTGAAATTTCATGAGATAATAGGAATAGATTACTTATGGTGGAGCACTCTGTGATCATGTTGAGCAAACTTGTCTACCCTGTCTCCAAAGGTTTTGATTAAATATCACAGAATTATTTACAGCAAAAATGGGGGGAACTCAACCCATTGTCTCTTCCAGCTTGGAATGACTATCTCTACTGTTAGTCTCCTGTATTGTCCCCATTGCCCTTCACATTTTGTTACGAGTGTCTGCTTTTTATTGTAAGTATCCTGCCAGATAGGAACAATATGATAAATCTCAAACAAAAAGAAAATCAGAACTTAGAGGGCAAGGTCAGCAGGTCTGGCAGTATCTGTGAAGAGAAATCAAAGTAAACGTTTCAGGCCCGGTGACCCTACTCGATCTGTATTCCCAATGATTAAATGGTGTGTGTATAAAATATAGTTCACTTTATCACATTTAATATTATTCTTTTAGTTCACATTGTCATTCAGCATTGCATCACCCAAATGTTGGCTGTTTCCTTGTTATGCATTAGATTTAATTCTGTCTGTCAGAAAGAGGGATGATGACTGGGGAATATCATTGTACTGCCCATGCAGTCTCCACAGGCACTGCTCCCATTCCGCCCTATCTCCCAGCCAATATCATGTTCACTCGAACCTGACTCATTAATTCATAAGTCTAAATGAATACTTTCATTATAATTATCCCTTTTAGTTTTGGACAGATGCCAAAATGCGTAAAAAAATACGGTGTACATCAAATAAAACTGCATTTAGAAGTCTGTCAATATATATAAATTAATTACTGAAGCATATTCCCTATGGAAGTTCAAAAGTTGCCTTATTAGAGCATGAGAGGAATATTCAGAGAAGTCCACACTTCCTGTCTATGTTCAGGGCGGTTGTGCCCAGTAACAGTCTGTTCGCTGGCGTTTGGTCCCGTGGAGGAGAGATCAGCACAGTCACAACATCCTGATTGTGATTGTTTTGTTGGGGGGCGGGGGGGTGGAAGGATTTTTGGAGAAATGGTTACAACATAGTAAACGGACAACAAAGCAGAATCATGTAGCCTACGAAAAGAAAATATTCTTATTCTCCCTCACAACTGACTTCACTAGAGCAATTGATGATGGGAGATGTGACCAATAGTCAGAAATGTCAACATGTAGTCCAGTCCAGATATAATGTGAACTGACTGTGCTGTATTGAAAGCTGGGACTGTTTGCTCTGACCGTGATTGATGTCAGTCTCTGTGCAATGTAACTGTGTCACTGGAGGGTTTCTCTCTCCTATTAGTAAGCGCTTCATTCAGTGCGCTAACCCACTGTTGTAACAGATGCGTCAGCTCCAACAGTAACAGAGATCAACAGCTGCATGGATCTTAATCTGAGAATAGCGGACTGGAACATTGCAACAATGGAGAGGAGGTTTTCCTTGAGTCTTTTCAAGATTTCCCCCTCTTGGGGATTTCTACCATATCGGATATCAGCAGTGCTGATGGCTATTCTGGGCGGGGTGAATGGTGTGCTACTAACCTATTCTCGCTATTGTTGGCGTTCTCTACCTCTGTCCATTCATTCATCCCATAAACAAGTTTGAACTTCATTGCAATTTCTGTTACCTATATTTGTCAGAGGAAGAAACTATTGCCTTCAGTTTCAATTCAGTCTCCATTCATTACCCATGAATTGAAGACCCCTCCCTCACAAACATCTGCGAACAAAGCTGTGCACAACCACGAGATCCCTTTTTGCCCTGAACTGACTTATGTCTCGTGTTCTCTCTGTCACCAAACCTGTCCACTCCCAGCTCCTCATATCCACAATCTTCATCTCTGTGTCAGTGCTGTTGCTGAGCAAACCATTGGCTGTACGTTGCTAAAATTCAGACTAAAGATTTCAAGCTCTCTTCTGACCACTTTCCCAATTACAAATATCTCAATCACAAACTTGCTCTTGTCGCGTTACTTCATGATTAGGACAATGCATGAATGTAGGAATGTCGCTGGACGTAATTCAGAGCAAAATTTATTGAACGAAAGATAATGTTTCAAATGATTTGTTTCAAGTCCACTACAGCTGATGACAGAACTGAAATAAAAATGATAAGAATTGGAATAAAACTGAATTTCACGAAAACCAAATATAAAAGCAACATTTTGTCTGAAAACCTTCATCTTTCACTGATCACCTTCGGTAAAGAAATCTAGTGTTATTACCCAGTCTGGGTTAATTGTGACTTGAGATTCCTGGCAATCTGCTTAACTTTATATTGGCTTGTGGAATGGCCTCAGAGTCAGGGCAATGAGTGATTGTCCCAAATGCTGCCCTTGGCAGAGATACCAACATCCCACGAATTAATAAAATTGAGGGTGAAATCAAATAAAGGATGATGCTCTAAATCTGAAATTATAGAAAGAAATGCAAAGAAACGAACAGAAAGTGCTGGGGAACGTTCCTGAACTGAAACCAGCTGGAAAGGAGTGTGATTAATACCGTTGACAGGGAAGTCTGCTTTGAAGGGAAGGAGGGATCAATAGAGAAAGAGAGATATAGAAGAAAAACAGCAAACAAAGAGAGTGATGATCAGCTGGGCTGGAAATAAAATGTGAGATTCACCTCATCTATTTTTCGGCTTTCCCATCTTCCTGAATATCATGCCCTTGTAAATACAGGTATCCCCTACTTTTCAAAAGTTCGCTTTTCGCCACTTCCCTTTCTGACTGACTTACATTAGGACATTGTTTCGCTAACCAAAAATAAATCCGAACAGGATTTTCACTTTTACGAAGAAAGCCGAAATTTTTCCCAGATAAATTAGTCCTACTGCACTTTACACCATATCAGCTTGAAAACGGTTTCGTAGGAACACTCAACTTACAAATACTGAGGGAAACCTGTATATATCTAAGATCATGTTTAAAGCGATTTGATTCCCTCTGTCTGTCCTCCCTAAGTGTGGTCATCTTCGTATATTCATTAATTACATAGGGTCTCTCTGACTGGGGCAGCATGAGTTCATTTTTCCAGTTGCCCTTGAGAAGACCTTGAGCCACTGCAGTCCACGTGTTTGATCAGATTTGGTTTCGTTTATTTTCGTCAAATGTACAATGGAAAGGTTTGTTTTTATTGTCATGCAGGCACATGACTCTAAACAAGAAAACAGAGATCACAAGGTCCTTGGACAGAGTGAGGCATACAATGGTTACAGCTTCACAGGAGGTGTGCAAAGTAAGATCGACATTAGCAAGATTAATATTATTTAAAAAGTGAGACATGTCAATTTGTCAGTCTAATAATGGTAGGGAAGGAAGTGTTCCTGAGCATGCTGGTCCATGTTTTCAAACTTCTGTGTCTCCTCCCTGTTGGAAGAGTTTGTAGGATATCATTCCTGTTTTGGGGGAGATCTTTGATGTTGCCAGCCTTTCTGCTACAATGACAAGTACAAATGGGCGAAAGATTGTCTTCCGTGATGGTTTGGACTGTGCACAAAACCGTCTGTAGTTTCTTATGGTCCTAGGCAGAGCAGTTACCATGTCAGGTCATTATGCACCCGAACAGAATGCTTTGAGTTGCCGGTATGCAGAGCACTGGGAGACGGGCGGTTTCAAAATAGTTAGATGCAATAATTGGCTGTTAAATGGATACCCACGTTCTGGTTGCTGTTTTGACAACAATTGAAATTTAACTGATAATTTTAAATTATGTCCTCCATACCAAATCTTTGTTGAATGCATTGTATTGCCAACATCGAACCAATGAACCATTCACCTGCTTCAAACGAATATAGAAGCCATCACCATCACCACGAAGGACAAAGAAACAGAAACAAAGGGAAGGAGGGAGAACGCAGCGAGCGAAACAGATGGACAGTCAGTCAAAGAGAGAAAGGAAACAAAACAAGGAAACAAACAGTTGCATGCGCAGGGAGAAGGGAAGATAATACGTTCAGGGAAAGTAACAGAAGACAGGGAAAAGGAAAACACAGGGAAATAGGCAGTGTGAGAGAAACAGTGAGAGACAAAGCTCACAGGGTGCTGGGGATAGGGTCAAGGGGAGCTGGGGAGAATGGGAGGAGCTGAGGGTGAGGACCGGAGAAACCTGATCGTGAGCACTGGAGGGAGCTGGGGGTAGGGAGATGAGGATTTATTTTGTCCTGTGCCAAAATATCCAGGAAGATCATGTTAAGACTGGATGTACTGAACGATGGCTGTAAAACATGTCTGAGAGGCATATAGGTTACGCTGTACAGGGCGTGCGCTAGGCGAGGTCAATATGAACAAAATCAGCATTATCTGAGATTGGAGAGCCCATTCATCAGGCTAATAACAACTAGGAAGAAGCTGTTCCTGAACTTGCTGCTCCGTGTGTTCAAGCGTCTGTATCTTTTAGCCTGATGGAAGAGGTTGTGGGAGATCTTTACAGGCGTATGATGGGTCTTTGGTAATGTTAGAACAAAGAACATTCCAGTACAGGAACAGGCCATTCGGCGGTCCAAGCCTGCGACGATCCAAATCCTCCATCTCAACCTAAAGGTGTGTATCCCTATGCTCCCTGCCCATTCATGTATATTTCTCGAAACATCTTAAATGGAGCACCACTGGTCACAGTTCTCCATTTTGAGAAACTACCTTCCCCAATTACGCTCTGTCCCCTCTTGCCAATTAAATTCTTTATCCATGTAGTTAGCACACCCTGGACACCATGTGACTTCACTTTCTCCATTACCCGACCATGGGAAATCTTATCAAACGTCTTTCTGACGTCCATGTACATGACATCTACAGCCCCTCCCTCATCAATCAACTTTGTCACTTCCTCAAATAATTCTATTAAGTTGGTAAGACATGACCTTCCCTGCACTAAATCATGTTGCCTATCACTGATAAGACCATTTTCATTCAAATGAGAATAGAACCTAATCCTCAGTATCTTCTTTCGCAGCTTCCCTACCCCAGACGTCAGGCTCACCGGTCTATAATTAACGGGATTATTCATGCTACCCTTCTTAAACAAGGAGATTAGAAACTTTCCAGTCCTCTGGGACCTCAGTTGTGTTCAAGGATGTTACAAAGATATCTGTTAAGGCCCTAGTTATTTCCTCTCTCTCTTCCCTCAGTAATCTTGGACAGATGTTGGCAGCCTTTCTACGGCAACGAGCCGTGTAAATCGAGTCAATGGTTGAGAGATTGGAGTCCGTCATAGTCTGGGCTGTGAACACAATCTTCTGTAATTTCTGACGGACTTGGGCAGAGTGTTGCCGTACCAGGCCATTATGCACCCGGACAGTACGTTCACAATAGTGCATCTGTAGAAGTAGTGCATGCTAAATATCCTGAGCCAAGTGAGGAAGGAGAGACGTTTTTGAAACATCTTGTCTGTGACACCTATGTGAGAAGTCCCGGGTAGGTTGCCAGTTATCATCACTCCGAGGGACGTGACGCTCTGCACTGTCTCGACCATTGATGTAGATAGTGGCTTGTTCCCCACCTTTCGTTCTAAAGTCAATGATCAGTTCTTTACGTTTGCCGAGTTTGAGAGGGAGGTTATTATCATTCCACCATGCCACCAAACCCACTATCTTCTTTCTGTGTTCAGACTCATCGTTGTTTGATATCTCTCCTGCTTTGGTGATGTCATCAGCAAACTTATAGTTGGCATTGCTTGGAATTTGGCAACACCTCCACGTGTGTACCGGAGTACAGTACGGGGCTGAGGACACAGCCGTGTGAGTACCGAAGTACAGTAGGGGTCTGAGGACACAGCCGTATGTGTACAGGGAGTACAGTAGGGGTCTGAGGACAGAGCCGTGTGTGTACAGGGAGTACAATAGGGGGCTGAGGACACAGCAATGTGTGTACAGGGAGTACAGTAGGGGGCTGAGGACACAGCCCTGTGTGTGTACAGCGAGTACAGTAGTGGGCTGAGGACACAGCCGTGTGTGAACAGGGAGTACAGTAGGGGGCTGAGGACACAGCTGTGTGTGTACAGGGAGTACAGTAGGGGGCTGAGGGACACTGCCGTGGGCGTACGGGGAGTACAGTAGGGGGCTGAGGGACACAGCCGTGTGTGTACAGGGAGTACAGCAGGGGGCTGAGGACACAGCCGTGTGTGTTCAGGGAGTACAGTAGGACTGAGGGCACAGCCGTGCATGTACAGGGAGTACAGTAGGGGGCTGAGGACACAGCCGTGTGTGTACAGGGAGTACAGTAGGACCTAGGGCACAGCCGTCGGTGTACAGGGAGGACAGTAGGGGGCAGAGGACACAGGCGTGTGTGTACAGGGAGTACTGTAGGGGGCTGAGAGCACAGTCGTGTGTGTACAGGGAGTACAGTAGGGGGCTGATGACAAGCCGTGTGTTTACAGGAGTATGATAGTGGACTGAGGGACAAGCTGTGTGTGTACAGGGAGTACAGTAGCGAGCTGAGGGACAGGCCGTGTGTGTACAGGGAGTACAGTAGGGGGCTGAGGTCACATCTTTTGTGGCATAGGGAGTACAGTCGGGGGTGATGACACAGCCGTATGTGTACAAGGAATACGGTAGGGGGCTTAGGCAACTGCTGTCAGAGCACAGGGAGTACAGTAGGACTGAGGCCACAGCCGTGCATGTACAGGGAGTACAGTAGGGGTCTGAGGACACAGCCGTGTGTGTACAGGGAGTACAGTAGGACCTAGGGCACAGCCGTCGGTGTACAGGGAGGACAGTAGGGGGCAGAGGACACAGCCGTGTGTGTACAGGGAGTACTGTAGGGGGCTGAGAGCACAGTCGTGTGTGTACAGGGAGTACAGTAGTGGGCTGAGGACACAGCCGTGTATGTAGGCAGTACAGTAGGGAGCAGAGGACACAGCCATGTGTGTACAGGGAGTACAGTAAGGGGCTGAGGACACAGCCCTGTGTGTGTACAGGGAGTACAGTAGTAGGCTGAGGACACAGCCGTGTGTGAACAGGGAGTACAGTAGGGGGCTGAGGACACAGCTGTGTGTGTACAAGGAGTACAGTAGGGAGCGGAGGACGAAGCCGTGTGTGTACAGGGAGAACAGTAGGGAGCTGAGGACACAGCCGTGTGTGTACAGGGAGTACCACAGCGAGCTGAGAGACACAGCTGTGTGTGTACAGGGAGTATAGTAGGGGGCCGAGAGCACAGCCGTGTGTGTACAGGAAGTACAGTAGGGTGCTGAGGACACAAAAGTGGGTGTAGAAGGAGTACAGTAGGATGCTGAGGAACACAGCCGTGTGTGTACAGGGAGTACAGTAGGATGCTGAGGCCACAGCAATGTGTGTACAGGGAGTACAGTAGGGGACTGAGGGTCACAGCCGTGTGTGTACAGGGAGTACAGTAGCGAGCTGAGGGACACAGCTGTGTGTGTACAGGAGTACCGTAGGGGGCTGAGTGCACAGCCGTTTGTGTACAGGGATATCGTAGGGAGCGGAGGACGCAGCCGTGTGTGCCCAGGGAGTACAGTAGGGGGCTGAGGACATAGCTGTGTGTGTACAGGAAGTACAGTAGGGGGCTGAGGACACAGCCGTGTGTGTACAGGGAGTACCGTAATGAGCTGAGGGACACAGCCGTGTGAGTACAGGGATTACAGTAGCGAGCTGAGGGACACAGCCGTGTGTGTACAGGAAGTACAATAGCGAGCTGAGGGACACAGCCGTGTGTGTACAGGGAGTACAGTAGTGGGCTGAGGGACACAGCCCTGTGTGTACAGGGAGTACAGTAGGGGGCTGATGACAAAGCCGTGTGTTTACAGGAGTATGATAGTGGACTGAGGGACAAGCTGTGTGTGTACAGGGAGTACAGTAGCGAGCTGAGGGACAGGCCGTGTGTGTACAGGGAGTACAGTAGGGGGCTGAGGTCACATCTTTTGTGGCATAGGGAGTACAGTCGGGGTGATGACACAGCCGTATGTGTACAAGGAATACGGTAGGGGGCTTAGGCAACTGCTGTCAGAGCACAGGGAGGACAGTAGGACTGAGGCCACAGCCGTGCGTGTACAGGGAGTACAGTAGGGGTCTGAGGACACAGCCGTGTGTGTACAGGGAGTGCAGTAGGACCGAGGGCACAGCCGTCGGTGTACAGGGAGGACAGCAGTGGGCTGAGGACACAGCCGTGTGTGTACAGGGAGTACTGTAGGGGGCTGAGAGCACAGACGTGTGTGTACAGGGAGTACAGTAGTGGGCTGAGGACACAGCCATGTGTGTCCAGGGAGTACAGTATGGGGCTGAGGACACAGCCGTGTATATAGGCAGTACAGTAGGGAGCGGAGGACACAGCCATGTGTGTACAGGGAGTACAGTAGGGGGCTGAGGACACAGCCCTGTGTGTACAGGGAGTACAGTAGGGGGCTGAAGACACAGCCGTGTGTGTACAGGGATTACCACAGCAAGCTGAGGGACACAGCCGTGTATGTACAGGGAGTACAGTAGGGTGCTGAGGACACAGAAGTGGGTGTAGAAGGAGTAAAGTAGGGGGCTGAGGGACACAGCCCTGTGAGTACAGGGAGTACAGTAGGATGCTGAGGACACAGCTGTGTGTGTACAGGGAGTACAGTAGGGGGCTGAGGGTCTCAGCCGTGTGTGTACAGGGAGCACAGTAGCGAGCTGAGGGACACAGCTATGTGTGTGCAGGAGTACAGTAGGGGGCTAAGACCACAGCCGTGTGTGTACAGGGAGTACAGTAGGGGGCTGAGAGCACAGCCGTGTGTGTACAGGGAGTACAGTAGGGGGTTGAGGAACACAGCTGTGTGTGTACAGGGAGTACAGTAGGGGGCTGAGGGACACAGCCGTGTGTGTACAGGGAGTACCGTAATGAGCTGAGGGACACAGCCGTGTGTGTACAGGGTGTACAGTAGTGGGCTGAGGGACACAGCCCTGTGTGTACAGGGAGTACAGTAGGGGGCTGATGACAAAGTCGTGTGTGTACAGGAGTATGGTATTGGGCTGAGGGACAAGCCGTGTGTGTACAGGGAGTACTGTAGCGAGCTGAGGGGCACAACTGTGTGCGTACAGGGAGTACAGTAGGAGGCTGAGGTCACATCTTTTGTTGCATATGGAGCATAGTCGGGGGTGATGACACAGCCGTGTGTGTACAAGGAATACGGTAGGGGGCTGAGGCCACAGCTGTCAGATTACAGGGAGTACAGTAGGACTGAGGGCAAAGCCGTGCGTGTACAGGGAGTACAGTAGGGGGCTGAGGACACAGCCGTGTGTGTACAGGGAGTACAATAGTACCGAGGGCACAGCCGTCGGTGAACAGGGAGGACAGTAGGGGGCTGAGGACACAGCCGTGTGTGTACAGGGAGTACTGTAGGGGGCTGAGAGCACAGCCGTGTGTGTACCGGGAGTAACGTAGTGGGCTGAGGACACAGCCGTGTGTGTCCAGGGAGTACAGTATGGGGCTGAGGACACAGCCATGTATGTAGGCAGTACAGTAGGGAGCGGAGGACACAGCCATGTGTGTACAGGGAGTACAGTAGGGGGCTGAGGACACAGCCCTGTGTGTACAGGGAGTACAGTAGGGGGCTGAAGACACAGCCGTGTGTGTACAGGGATTACCACAGCAAGCTGAGGGACACAGCCGTGTATGTACAGGGAGTACAGTAGGGTGCTGAGGACACAGAAGTGGGTGTAGAAGGAGTACAGTAGGATGCTGAGGAACACAGCCGTGTGTGTACAGGGAGTACAGTAGGATGCTGAGACCACAGCCATGTGTGTACAGGGAGTACAGTAGGGGACTGAGGGTCACAGCCGTGTGTGTACAGGGAGTACAGTAGCGAGCTGAGGGACACAGCTGTGTGTGTACAGGAGTACCGTAGGGGGCTGAGAGCACAGCCGTTTGTGTACAGGGATACCGTAGGGAGCGGAGGACGCAGCCGTGTGTGCCCAGGGAGTACAGTAGGGGGCTGAGGACATAGCTGTGTGTGTACAGGAAGTACAGTAGGGGGCTGAGGACACAGCCGTGTGTGTACAGGGAGTACCGTAATGAGCTGAGGGACACAGCCGTGTGAGTACAGGGATTACAGTAGCGAGCTGAGGGACACAGCCGTGTGTGTACAGGAAGTACAATAGCGAGCTGAGGGACACAGCCATGTGTGTACAGGGAGTACAGTAGTGGGCTGAGGGACACAGCCCTGTGTGTACAGGGAGTACAGTAGGGGGCTGATGACAAAGCCGTGTGTTTACAGGAGTATGATAGTGGACTGAGGGACAAGCTGTGTGTGTACAGGGAGTACAGTAGCGAGCTGAGGGACAGGCCGTGTGTGTACAGGGAGTACAGTAGGGGGCTGAGGTCACATCTTTTGTGGCATAGGGAGTACAGTCGGGGGTGATGACACAGCCGTATGTGTACAAGGAATACGGTAGGGGGCTTAGGCAACTGCTGTCAGAGCACAGGGAGTACAGTAGGACTGAGGCCACAGCTGTGCATGTACAGGGAGTACAGTAGGGGTCTGAGGACACAGCCGTGTGTGTACAGGGAGTGCAGTAGGACCGAGGGCACAGCCGTCGGTGTACAGGAAGGACAGCAGTGGCCTGAGGACACAGCCGTGTGTGTACAGGGAGTACTGTAGGGGGCTGAGAGCACAGACGTGTGTGTACAGGGAGTACAGTAGTGGGCTGAGGACACAGCCATGTGTGTCCAGGGAGTACAGTATGGGGCTGAGGACACAGCTGTGTATATAGGCAGTACAGTAGGGAGCGGAGGACACAGCCATGTGTGTACAGGGAGTACAGTAGGGGGCTGAGGACACAGCCGTGTGTGTACAGGGAGTACAGTAGGGGGCTGAAGACACAGCCGTGTGTGTACAGGGATTACCACAGCAAGCTGAGGGACACAGCCGTGTATGTACAGGGAGTACAGTAGGGTGCTGAGGACACAGAAGTGGGTGTAGAAGGAGTAAAGTAGGGGGCTGAGGGACACAGCCCTGTGAGTACAGGGAGTACAGTAGGATGCTGAGGACACAGCTGTGTGTGTACAGGGAGTACAGTAGGGGGCTGAGGGTCTCAGCCGTGTGTGTACAGGGAGCACAGTAGCGAGCTGAGGGACACAGCTATGTGTGTGCAGGAGTACAGTAGGGGGCTAAGACCACAGCCGTGTGTGTACAGGGAGTACAGTAGGGGGCTGAGAGCACAGCCGTGTGTGTACAGGGAGTACAGTAGGGGGTTGAGGAACACAGCTGTGTGTGTACAGGGAGTACAGTAGGGGGCTGAGGGACACAGCCGTGTGTGTACAGGGCGTACCGTAATGAGCTGAGGGACACAGCCGTGTGTGTACAGGGAGTACAGTAGTGGGCTGAGGGACACAGCCCTGTGTGTACAGGGAGTACAGTAGGGGGCTGATGACAAAGTCGTGTGTGTACAGGAGTATGGTATTGGGCTGAGGGACAAGCCGTGTGTGTACAGGGAGTACTGTAGCGAGCTGAGGGGCACAACTGTGTGCGTACAGGGAGTACAGTAGGAGGCTGAGGTCACATCTTTGTTGCATATGGAGCATAGTCGGGGGTGATGACACAGCCGTGTGTGTACAAGGAATACGGTAGGGGGCTGAGGCCACAGCTGTCAGATTACAGGGAGTACAGTAGGACTGAGGGCAAAGCCGTGCGTGTACAGGGAGTACAGTAGGGGGCTGAGGACACAGCCGTGTGTGTACAGGGAGTACAATAGTACCGAGGGCACAGCCGTCGGTGAACAGGGAGGACAGTAGGGGGCTGAGGACACAGCCGTGTGTGTACAGGGAGTACTGTAGGGGGCTGAGAGCACAGCCGTGTGTGTACCGGGAGTACCGTAGTGGGCTGAGGACACAGCCGTGTGTGTCCAGGGAGTACAGTATGGGGCTGAGGACACAGCCATGTATGTAGGCAGTACAGTAGGGAGCGGAGGACACAGCCATGTGTGTACAGGGAGTACTGTAGGGGGCTGAGGACACAGCCCTGTGTATACAGGGAGTACAGTAGGGGCTGAAGACACAGCCGTGTGTGTACAGGGATTACAACAGCAAGCTGAGGGACACAGCCGTGTATGTACAGGGAGTACAGTAGGGTGCTGAGGACACAGAAGTGGGTGTAGAAGGAGTACAGTAGGATGCTGAGGAACACAGCCGTGTGTGTACAGGGAGTACAGTAGGATGCTGAGGCCACAGCCATGTGTGTACAGCGAGTACAGTAGCGAGCTGAGGGACACAGCTGTGTGTGTACAGGAGTACCGTAGGGGGCTGAGAGCACAGCCGTTTGTGTACAGGGATACCGTAGGAAGCGGAGGACGCAGCCGTGTGTGCCCAGCGAGTACAGTAGGGGGCTGAGGACATAGCTGTGTGTGTACAGGAAGTACAGTAGGGGGCTGAGGACACAGCCGTGTGTGTACAGGGAGTACCGTAATGTGCTGAGGGACACAGCCGTGTGAGTACAGGGATTACAGTAGCGAGCTGAGGGACACAGCCGTGTGTGTACAGGAAGTACAATAGCGAGCTGAGGGACACAGCTGTGTGTGTACAGGGAGTACAGTAGTGGGCTGATGACAAAGCCGTGTGTTTACAGGAGTATGATAGTGGACTGAGGGACAAGCTGTGTGTGTACAGGGAGTACAGTAGCGAGCTGAGGGACAGGCCGTGTGTGTACAGGGAGTACAGTAGGGGGCTGAGGTCACATCTTTTGTGGCATAGGGAGTACAGTCGGGGGTGATGACACAGCCGTATGTGTACAAGGAATACGGTAGGGGGCTTAGGCAACTGCTGTCAGAGCACAGGGAGTACAGTAGGACTGAGGCCACAGCCGTGCGTGTACAGGGAGTACAGTAGGGGTCTGAGGACACAGCCGTGTGTGTACAGGGAGTGCAGTAGGACCGAGGGCACAGCCGTCGGTGTACAGGGAGGACAGCAGTGGGCTGAGGACACAGCCGTGTGTGTACAGGGAGTACTGTAGGGGGCTGAGAGCACAGACGTGTGTGTACAGGGAGTACAGTAGTGGGCTGAGGACACAGCCATGTGTGTCCAGGGAGTACAGTATGGGGCTGAGGACACAGCCGTGTATATAGGCAGTACAGTAGGGAGCGGAGGACACAGCCATGTGTGTACAGGGAGTACAGTAGGGGGCTGAGGACACAGCCCTGTGTGTACAGGGAGTACAGTAGGGGGCTGAAGACACAGCCGTGTGTGTACAGGGATTACCACAGCAAGCTGAGGGACACAGCCGTGTATGTACAGGAGTACAGTAGGGTGCTGAGGACACAGAAGTGGGTGTAGAAGGAGTAAAGTAGGGGGCTGAGGGACACAGCCCTGTGAGTACAGGGAGTACAGTAGGATGCTGAGGACACAGCTGTGTGTGTACAGGGAGTACAGTAGGGGGCTGAGGGTCTCAGCCGTGTGTGTACAGGGAGCACAGTAGCGAGCTGAGGGACACAGCTATGTGAGTGCAGGAGTACAGTAGGGGGCTGAGACCACAGCCGTGTGTGTACAGGGAGTACAGTAGGGGGCTGAGAGCACAGCCGTGTGTGTACAGGGAGTACAGTAGGGGGTTGAGGAACACAGCTGTGTGTGTACAGGGAGTACAGTAGGGGGCTGAGGGACACTGCCGTGTGTGTACAGGGAGTACCGTAATGAGCTGAGGGACACAGCCGTGTGTGTACAGGGAGTACAGTAGTGGGCTGAGGGACACAGCCCTGTGTGTACAGGGAGTACAGTAGTGGGCTGAGGGACACAGCCCTGTGTGTACAGGGAGTACAGTAGGGGGCTGATGACAAAGCCGTGTGTTTACAGGGAGTACTGTAGCGAGCTGAGGGGCACAACTGTGTGCGTACAGGGAGTACAGTAGGAGGCTGAGGTCACATCTTTTGTTGCATATGGAGCATAGTCGGGGGTGATGACACAGCCGTGTGTGTACAAGGAATACGGTAGGGGGCTGAGGCCACAGCTGTCAGATTACAGGGAGTACAGTAGGACTGAGGGCAAAGCCGTGCGTGTACAGGGAGTACAGTAGGGGGCTGAGGACACAGCCGTGTGTGTACAGGGAGTACAATAGTACCGAGGGCACAGCCATCGGTGAACAGGGAGGACAGTAGGGGGCTGAGGACACAGCCGTGTGTGTACAGGGAGTACTGTAGGGGGCTGAGAGCACAGCCGTGTGTGTATCGGGAGTACCGTAGTGGGCTGAGGACACAGCCGTGTGTGTCCAGGGAGTACAGTAGGGAGCAGAGGACGCAGCCGTGTGTGTACAGGGAGAACAGTAGGGGGCTGAGGACGCAGCTGTGTGTGTACAGGGAGTAGAGTAGGGGGCCGAGAGCACAGCCGTGTGTGTACAGGGAGTACAGTAGGGGGCTGAGGTCACAGAAGTGGGTGTAGAAGGAGTACAGTAGGGGGCTGCGGGACACAGCCCTGTGTGTACAGGGAGTACAGTAGGATGCTGAGGACACGGCCGTGTGTGTACAGGGAGTACAGTAGGGGTCTGAGGGTCACAGCCTTGTGTGTACAGGGAGTACAGCAGCGAGCTGAGGGACACAGCTGTGTGTGTACAGGAGTACAGTAGGGGGCTGAGAGCACAGCCGTGTGTGTACAGGGAGTACAGTAGTGGGCTGAGGGTCACAGCCGTGTGTGTACAGGGAGTACAGTAGCGAGCTGAGGGACACAGCCGTGTGTGTACAGGGATACTGTAGGGAGCTGAGGACACAGCTGTGTGTGTACAGGAAGTACAGTAGGGAGCTGAGGACACAGCCGTGTGTGTACAGGGAGTACAGTAGGGGACTGAGAGCACAGCCATGTGTGTACAGGAAGTACAGTCGCGAGCTGAGGGACACAGCCATGTGTGTACTGGGAGTACAGTAGGGATCTGAGGACACAGCCGTGTGTGTACAGGGAGTACAGTAGGGGACTGAGAGCACAGCCATGTGTGTACAGGAAGTACAGTCGCGAGCTGAGGGACACAGCCATGTGTGTACAGGGAGTACAGTAGCGAGCTGAGGGACACAGCCGTGTGTATACAGAAGTACAGTAGGGTGCTTAGAGCACAGCCGTGTGTGTACAGGAAGTACAGTAGCAAGCTGAGGGACACAGTCGTGTGTCTACAGGGAGTACAGTAGGGGGTTGAGGAACACAGCTGTGTGTGTACAGGGCGTACAGTAGCGAGCTGAGGGACACAGCCATGTGTGTACAGAAATACAGTAGGTGGCTGAGGTCACATCTTTTGTTGCATAGGGTGTACAGTCGGGGGTGATGACACAGCCGTATGTGTACAAGGAATACGGTAGGAGGCTGAGGCCACAGCTTTCAGAGTACAGTAGGGACTGAGGACACAGCCATGTGTGTACAGGGAGTACAGTAGGGGGCTGAGGACACAGCCGCGTGTGTACAGGGAGTACAGTAGGGGCCTGAGGGACACAGCCGTGTGTGTACAGGTAGTACCGTAGCGAGCTGAGGGACACAGCCGTATGTGTACAGGGAGTACAGTAGGGGTTGAGGAACACAGCTGTGTGTGTACATGGAGTACAGTAGGGGACTGAGGGACACAGCTGTGTGTGTACAGGGAGTACAGTAGGGGGCTGAGGGACACTGCCGTGTGTGTACAGGGAGTACAGTAGGGGGCTGAGGGACACAGCCGTGTGTGTACAGGGAGTACAGTAGGGGTTGAGGGACACAGCTGTGTGTGTACAGGGAGTACAGTAGTGGGCTGCGGACACATCCTCAAGGAGCTCCAGTGTTGAATGTTATTGTGGCGGCGTTGTAGATACCTATCTTCACTAATTGTAGTCTGTGGGTCAGAAACTGGGGGATCCAGTTGCAGAGGGTGGGGCCGCGACTACGGTCACAGAATTTTGGTATCAGTCTGGAGGGGATAATGATGTTTAAGTTAGAGCTGTCATCAATGAGCAGGAGTCCGGTGTAGGTGTCTTTGTTGTCCAGATGTCCTAGGGATGAGTACATGGCTCGGGATACGCCATCTGTTGTGGATCCGTTACATCAGTCGGCATATTATAGGGGACCAAGTAAGTCTGGGAGATTGGAGGTGATGTGGGCCATAACCAGCCTTTCAAATCACTCCATGTTTATTGAGGATAGAGCCATTTGGCGGTAATCATTAAGACATTAAAGCATGAGCTTTCTCACTTACAAGGTTGATGTTATGATTTGGAGTTGCCAGTGTTGGACTGGGGTGTACAAAGTTAAAAATCACACAACACCAGGTTATAGTCCAACAGGTTTAATTGGAACCACAATGATGAAGGTTGATGTTGGTCTTTTTGAATCAGGTTGGGATTTCGGCTTATGGGAGGGAAAGGCTGAAATTGTATGTGAGAACCTCTGTCAGTTGGTCCTCAAAGGATCTGAGTGCTCAGCCGGGAACACTATCCATGGCTGTCGCTTTCTTTGATTTGACCAGCAGGAAGACTGATCATACCTGCAGCGGTGACAGCGGGCACAGGTAGATCCGAGGCTGTCGGGGCAGGTTTCAGCCTGGCAGTCACACAATTATTCATCATAGACATCCACTCGCCGTCCGATCTCCATCGTCATCAATTCACAGTGACATGGTTGGTGTGAGCACCAATGAGTTAGTATTGAGACGGAGTGACATCAATAGACTGGGCTTGTGCGCCATAATGAAGTAAACTCACAGCAAAAGGGGGTAGGCTGTGCTTCTACTGAGAGTCAGTGTTGCAGGGAGTGAAGACTTTATAGGTGTAATTCAAGTCAAGCCACTGCTTCTGTCTGGTATTTTCAAAGGATTGATCCTGTTACGCCAGTATTGTTGATTTAAACAAAACAGGTGCAATTTATCACAGCATTCAGCAACAATATGTCATCGAATACTGAACACCCTTTAATAACAGAAAAGTCTAAAATGTTCAATATTAGAAACACTGCTTTCCTGTTCGTGTTCAAATCAGACAACCTGTCCCATCGAGATGCTCAACTTGGAACTATTTTTAAAAAAGATTTTTTTGTATGTGGGCATCGCTGGATGTGCCCAGTATTTCTTGCCCTTCCGCAGTTGCTCTTGAGATGGTGGTGGTGAATTGCTTTCTCGAACTGCTGCAACCTACCTGCTGTGCGGTGACCCACTAGTGACTAAAGAGGGAATTCCAGGGTTTTCACGCAGCAATAGTGAAGGAACGGCAATACATATCCAAATCAGGATGTTGACTCGTTTGGAAGGGAATTTGAAGGTGGTGGTGTTCCCAAAAGTCTACTGCCCTTATCATTCCAGATGGAAGTGTTCGTGAGACTGGAAGGAGCTGTCTGAGGATCTTTGGGGAATTTTTCCATTGTCTCTTGTAGATAGTGCACACTGCTGCTCCTGAGTGACCATGGTGAAGGGAGTGAATGCTTGTGGATGTGGTGCAAATCAAATGGGCTGTTTTGTCCTGGATTGTGTCAACCTTCTTTAGTGTTGTTGGGGCTGCACTCATTCAGGCAAGTGAGGATATTCCATCTCATTCCTGACTTGTGCCTTGTAGATAATGGACAGGCTTTGGGTAGTCAGGAGGTGAGTCACTCGTGCAGTATTCCTACCTCTGATCTGCTCTTAGATTCATGTGGCGAGTCCAGTTGATGTTTTGGTCAATTAACACCCCCCCAGCCCCGACCACCCACCCCCCACCCCCCACCACCACTACCACCAGAATATTGATAGTGGGGGAGTTTAGTGATGATACTGCTGCTGAATACAAAGTGGTTATATTGTTTCTTATTGATGACAGTCATTGTCTGAATTTATGTGGCGCAAATGTTACTTGCCACTTGCCAGCCCAAGCCTGGATATTGCTTTGGGAATGGATTACTTCCATATCTGAACATTTGCGAATGGAGATAAACATTGTGCAGTCATCATAGAATATCCCCAATTCTACCTTATGATGGAAGGAAGGTCATTGTTCAAGCGGCTGAAGATGTTTGGATCGAGGACATTATCCTAAGGGACTACAGCAGAGATGTTCTGGAGCTGAGATGACTGACCTCCAACAACAATGACCATCTTCCTATCTGTCAGGTATGACTCCAATAATGGAGTGTTGGCCAGCGATACCGTTTTTGCTTGGGGTCCTTGATGTCACATTTGGCAGAATGCAGCCTTGATGTCAAGGGCTGGAATTCAGTTCCTTTTTCTATGTTTGAGCCAAGGCTGTGACGAGGTCAGGAGCTGCGTGACCCTGGCAAAACCCAAACTGGGCGTCACTGAGCAGGTTAGTTTTGAGCAAGTGCGGTTTGATAGCACTGTTGATGACACCTTCCATCATTTTACTGATGATAGAGAGTGGACTGATAAGGCTGTATTTGGACCGGTCGAATTTGTCCTGCGTTTTATGTACAGAACATACTTGAGCAGTTTTTCCCCATTGTCGGTTTGTCAACATACTGGAACAGCTTGGCTAGGAGAGCGGGATGGTCTGGAGTACAAGTCTTCAGAACTATTGCCGGCATGTTATCAGGGCCTATAGTCTTTACAGTATGCAGTGCCTTCAACCGTTTCTTGATACCAGTGAATCGAATTTGCTGAAGACTGCTATCTGTAACGATGGGGATGACCGGAGGAGGCCGAAATGAATCCTCCACTCAAAACTTCTGACTGAAGATTGCAACGAAAGCTTCAGCCTTATATTTTGCACTGTTGTGCAGGGCTCTTCCATCTTTGAGGTTGGGGATATTTGTGGAGACTCCTACTCTGGTGAGTTGTTTAATCGTCAGCCACCCTTCAGGATCAGATTAGCAGGACTGCAGAGATTAATTTTGATGCATTGGTTCTGTGATCGCTAAGCTCTATCTGTCCCTTGCTGTTTATGCTATCTAGCACGCAAGTATCACTGTTTGGATGCTTCAGCTGATGAACATTTTATCTTTATATATTCCTGGTTCTGCTCCTGGCATGCCCCCCTGCATTCTCCATTGAACCAGGTTTAATCCTCTGGATTGATGGTAATGATTGAGTGGGGGACATGCTGGGCCATGATGTTACAGAATGTGCTGGAGTATAGTTCTGCTGCTATTGATGGTCCACAGTGTCTTATGGACGGTTAGTCTTGAGTTGCTAGATCTGCTGAAAGTCTGTGTCATTTAGCATGGTGATAGTACCACACAACACAATAGAGTTTATGGAGACAATAGACTTTGTCTCCACAAGGACAGTGTGGTGGTCACTTTTACCGATACTGTCATGGACATATACCTCTGCAGTTGGTAGAATGGTAAGGCCGAGGTCAGGTATGTTTTTTACCCTCTCGTTCATTGCCTCAACACATTCTGCAGACCCAATCTAGTACCTATGTCCTTAGGAGCCGACCAGCGTGATCAGTAGTGCTGCTGTAAAACCACTCTTGACAGTCGAATTTGAAATCCCCCAGCCAGAATACACTTCGTGCCCTTGCCACAGTCAATGTTTTCGCCAAGTGTTGTTTAACATGGAGAAGGACTGATTCAGCTGAGGAACGACGTTACGTGGTAATCAGTGAGAGTCTCCTTTGTCCATGTTTAATTTCTGTTGTTTCTGTAAGGTATGATTCCGTGAGTATGATTAAGTCAGGCTGTTGCTTAACTATTCTGTAAGGCAGTTGTTCCAATATTGGCACTTGACTTCAGACGTCAGTAAGGAAGACTTTTCAGGTTCTACAGTGATGTTTCTAATGTTGACTTTTCCGGTGCCCATTTCGATGCCAGGTGGTCCATCCGGTTTCATTTGTTTGAATCTTTGTAGTGATTGGTACAACTGAATGACCGATTAGACCTTTTCAGGGGGCGATTGAGAGTCAATGACATTGCTTTGGGTCTGGAATGGCATGTCAGGTTCCTTCATTGCAGGATATTAGTGAACCAGATGGATTCTTCTGACAATCGGCAATGATTTCATTCTCATCAGTAGATTCTTAATTCCAGGGATATTTTTACATTATTGAATTGAATTTCCACCATCTGCAGTGGCGGGATTCAACCTGGATCCACAGAACAGGAGCTGATTTTTCCGGATTGATAAACTATCGGTAATACCATGAGATCTACTTGGAACCACATGTTTTACTCAGCTGCCATTTCTTGTGCTGCCCTGTTTTTCATTCATTGCTTATGTTATTCTGGAATCTCATCCTTCATTAAATCCTGATGGAAATACACAGTCATGAACACCTTCTCGACTGCTCGAATTTCATTCAGTCTGTTTAGTTTGAACAGACATTTCAAGGCAGCTGTACACCAGAGAAGAGCAGGAAAAGATAATAGGTGATAGTGCACTGTACCTGTCACCGGACCAGCATGCCTGTCCAGGAAGTATCTATTGTGGGTCAGAGAACCTCACTTATTATGGAGTGGATGGAGGCTAATCAGCCCATTTTGGAGTCACAAGCTCTCCAACTGCACAATTGGAGATCGAGAGAGTGTGTGAAGAGAGATTGTGTGTGAGAGAAATAAACAGAGAAAAAGCAAGTGAAGGGAGATAAACTGAGAGAGGATTGAAAGGGGAGCGACTGACTGAGTGCGAGAGGAAGAGGTGTTAGATGAGGGTGAAGTCAGATAGATCAGAAGACTGCATTACGGTAGATAAATATGGACAGACAGAAGTTAGAAGCTTTATTTAGAAATTCCACTGGACGGCAAGCCCTTTGCCTGGGTGCCGTACACTGTGAGCACTGTGCTGATACTGGCTGTCATCCCAAATAATTTATTTCCAACAATATCACAGAGCTGGGTTACTGACAGCTAAACAGAACCCATTCGGTCAATAGATTGGTTCCATAGAGAAAGCATAGTTTTTATATAGACTGTGCCAAGAGCAGCAGGAAATGATAACCACCACCACCCCCTCCACGACTCCACCCCCCCCCCCCGCCCACACCGATACTGTATGAGAGACTAGGCCAGAGAATCTTAGTGAGGGTACTCACTGACAGACGTGAAATCACGATCTTAGTTGTGGGTCAAATAATGATTGATAAAGTTTGCATACCACTTTCCTAGTGATGTAATTTACATTTCACTTTATATAGCTCAATATCAGGAGTGTATTTTAACAACCTTATCTCTTTGTACTTTGGTGTGTGCAGAAAATCATTTTGGTTCTGAATTTTATATTGCATAAACGCATTTCATTAATATTATCTCTGCTCATTCCTCATTGTAGGTGTACTCTTGAATCTGTTCTTCATATGAGTATAAAGAGTTACATTGCAATTCTGGTAACTGGGGGACATCACTGTCCCTCCACCCAATCTAAAAAGCCATGTCCCCCAGCCCTCTCCATCTTCTGTCTTTTCCCCGATATCATAATCACAATGTTATTGAAGTCCATTAAATGACACTTCATGACAGTTCCTTAACATCGAAAACATCAACAGCACGACCCACACCTGCCCTCCCTGATCCTGGAATAACAATCTGAACTGTGTTTGTCATGTGCAATTCTCTGTTCACGTATCCATTCCGTTTGTTTGTTGTAACCCACGATGTTTTTGGCACATTTTGCTATCAGATCATGGATGATAGTTGTTTTCTCAATGTTTTACAGATATTGCAATGACTGATCAGTAGTGACAGGATTTATTTCTGTATTTATGAACAGAGAAGCATGCTTATGTTCCGTTAAACTTCTGGCCTTACTTCCATATACAAGGCTGACTGAATGATTACACACAATCAATCTGCCATCTTCACCATTCCTTCCTTCAGTCACACTCGCATATCACACCCAGAATGCATAAATGTTCAACGTTATTTTGAATTTTAATAAAGTAGCATTGAATTCAAAGGGGTTAACTGGAGCTATTTGTTCAGCCATTGTAATGATGTCAGTCTCCATGGATCGTATGCGTCCCTAGAGTTTCTCTCTTCTATCAATAAGGGAATGTTTTCAGTGTTTTATACCATGGTGTGAGCGGGAGCATGTCCAACAGCAATAAGAGGGATTAGCAGCTTCAGAGAGAAGGGCAGGAGAGCTGAAAATCTGGGATCATTAGACTGGAATGTTCCAACAATGGACCGGGGTTTATCCGATGGTCTTTACTGGCTTTCACAGCCTTGGATATCATTAGCATATCGGATTGAAGATGTACTGATGGTTATTCAAGCTGGTTACTATCCTATCCTTGCTACAGTTGGTGTTCCTGGTAGGTCACTCTGTCTGTTTATTGAAATGATCTGAATTGAATCGATTCTGATGATATGCAGATATTGTAAAGGTGCAAGCCGGCATTTTCAGCTCCAATCAAATTTCCATTCTTTAGAAATTAAAACTAGCAAATTATTATTTACAAATTGCTCACCAATACGCGACAGGAAAACACACTGTTCTCAGCCTCTTTGATTCATTTCCTCCTGCAAAGTGTACATCTCCATCTCCTCCCCACATACCAGTCCTGTCCATTACCACCGTTAAGACGTCCAAGTCTCCTCCTCAGCCTCAGTTCAATTCCTGAATAAACCATCGTTTGTTCCTTTGTTAATTCCAGATATACCTGTTTCAAGTCCCTTCTAACCATGTGTCCAATACAAAATAAATGCACGTGAGATGTTTGACTTGTTCTCTGCACAAAATCTGAAAGATGGGCAGACAGTGTATGGTGGGTCACGTCATTGCCTCGTATTCTAGAGCCACAGAATAATAATCTGTTGATGTCGCCTTGCCTTATGCCCATTAGAGAAGGCAGTGTGTCATTCTTCTCTGGTCAAGTTTCTGTTTAACTGCAAACCCACGGCAATTTTTTGCACTATTTATTGTCCTGTGGGACAGCTGAACCAGCCACTCAGTTCAAGATCGGCATAACATCCTGGCCTGACCATGGCTACACACATCCCGTGAGAGCAGAACAGAAGGAATAATAGCTCCCTTCCTCTGCCTGCATCCCATATTCCAACGGCTCATTTCCATTAATGTAGGTAGCCATTCACTATTTTAGATGTATCCTTTGTGATTGAGTCTCTTCCAAGAGTGATGTCCATCCCCAATGTCACTTCTGGTGCTGGTTCTTTATTAATGCTGACCTCCAGATGTAAGGATGTTTTTAAATTCTACGTCAGTGGCAGTGCATTGTAAATGAATTGTTTCCTGTGTCACACAAAAGAATTGGAGCCAACTAAGTGAGGGAAAGGAATTATTGTGATCAAACCTGAGAGTGTTGCTTAGGCAGTATTTGGGGTATTTTGGACAGATTTTCTTTCCTTTATATGGAGTGATCTCCTTATCACAGAGAGAGTGAAGAGGAGTTCAACCAGATTAACCCCTGGGATGATGGCACCATGAGGAGTGACTGAAGGTTGATCTGTAGCGCTGTGAGAGAATAAGAGGTGATTGCATTGAATCCTGAGAGGGATGAACAATCACTTCTTATATTCTAAACAGTCAATGAGAAGGTGATAAATTCCATGCCTGCTATTTCATTCAGGATGCATGATTCGGAACATTTTAAGTGTCTGGGCGGATGTTACGACCACCCACCCCAACCCCCACTCCCCATTGAGAGAGATGGAGAGGTCCAAGTTTTGAATAAACTCTCCCCACATTAATATAGTTCAGTTGGTGTGTGATCCTGCACTGAATGTTATATTATCCACCACCCTGACAGCAGCCACATTACCTTCACTCTAAAACAGTTGACTATTTCCAACAGTTTCTGACCTTCATGAAGAACATGAATCTATCTTCTCAGAGATGCAAGGTACTTCCTTCCAGTTTAGACCAGAAGACTATAAGACATTGGAGCATAAATTAGGACAGTTAGCCCATCGGGTCTGCTCCGTCATTCAATCATCGCTGATAGGTTTCTCAAACCCATTCTCCGACCTTCTCTCCATAATCTTTGATCTCCTGGATAATCAAAAACTATCGATCTCCGTCTCACATATACTCAATGACCTGCCCCCACAGCCTTCTGTGGCAATAGATTTCAAAGATTCGCCATTCTATTGTTAAATAACTTTCTCCTTATCACTGTTCTAAAAGGTGTTCCCTTTCATCTAAGGCTGTGCCCTCTGATTCTAATCCAATGGAAACATCTTATCAACACCCACTCTCTCCAGGTCATTCAGTATCCTGTCTATTTCACATTCCCACTCATCCTTTCAAACTTCATCAAGTATGGATCCGGAGTACTCAAACATTCCCCATGCAATCAGCTTTTCATTCCTATGACCATTCCCGTGAAAATCTTCTGAACACGATCCAGGACCAGTACATCCTTCCTGAGGTATGGAGCTCAAAAATGAGCACAATACTCCAAATGTGGTCTGACCAGAGCAGGATACATTCAGTTCTTATATTCAATTTTTCTCGTAGTAAATGCTCCCAATCATAATTGCAAATACTCTCCTAAGTGCTGCCTCAACTTGCAAGCTGACCTTGAGAGAACCCTGCACTAGAACTCCCAAGTCCCTTTGCACTTCAGATTTCTGAATTTTCTCGCCATTTGGAAAATAGACTATGCCTCTATTCTTCATGCTAAAGTGCATAGCCTCACACTTTCCAACGTTGGAATACATCATACGATCTCTTTATCTGACCAAATCCTTGATCAGCCTCTCCGCTTCCTCAATATGACCTGTCCATGTGCCTATCTTTGTATCGTCTGCAAACCTAGCCAGAATGCCCTCAATTCCTTCATCTACATTGTTAATGTAACAAGTAAAAATTTATGATTCCAACACTGAGCATTCTGGGTCACCACTTGTCGCCGGCCGCCATCCTGTGAAGTACACTTTTATCCCCACTCTCTGCTTTCTGCCAGACAGACAAGCTTCTATCCATGCCACCACCTTGCCTCTAACACCACGGACCCTTATCGTACTCAGTAATCTCCTGTGAGACACCTTGTCAAAGGCCTTCTTGAATTCCAGGTGGATACCATCCATTGGCTGTGCTTGCTAGAGCCTGCTCATTTCCTCTTCAAAGAATTCCAATAGATTTGTTAGGCATGAACTTCCCTTGATGAAATCATGCCGACTTTGCACTATTTTACCAAACACTTTCAAGTATTCAGAAACCTCATCCTTCACAATGGATTCCAGGATCTTACCCACGACAGAGGTTAAACTATTCATGGGTTTTTTTTTGTCTTTTTCCTTACTCCCTTCTTAAAAAGGGGTATCACGTTAGTGGGTTTCCGATGGTCTGGGATCGTTCCTTACTCTAGTGATTGCTGAAAGATCTCCACGATTGCCTCCACTCCATATTCAGTATCTTCCTTATAATACTGGGATGTAGTCCATCTGGTCAAGGTTATTTAACCAACTTCGAGTCATTACATTTTTATCTAGCATGTTCTCCATGGTGGGGGCCATCATACTCAGCTCTGGCTCCTCAATCTCTTAAATGTTTAAGGTATTACTCGTGCCTTCCACCATGAAAACTGACACAAAGTAATTATTCAGTGCCTTTTCCATTTTCTCGTTCCCCAATACCATCTCTCCAGTATCATTTTCCAGCAGTCCAATGTTCATTTTTGCCGCTCTTTTGTACTTTATATATCGAAAGAAACTGTTACAGTCTTCCTTTACATTACTGGCTAGCTTACCCCCATATTTAATAATCTCCCTCCTTATTTTATTTTGTTTGCCCTCTGTTTTGTCTTTGTAAGCTTTCCAATCCTCAGGTTTCCCACTGCACTTTGCCACATTATATCATTTCTCTTTTGCTTTTATGCTATACCTGACTTCCCTAATCAGCTATGGTTATCCCATCCTCCCTATACAAGTCTCTTTTGCCTCAGGATAAATCCCTGCTGTATCCTGAATTAGTCCAAAAATCTCCTGCCATTGCTGTTGCACTGTCTTTCCTGCTGGGCCCTTCTCCTAGTCAATTCTATCCAGCCCCTCACTCATGTCTGTGTAATTGCCTTTATTCAGGTGTAATACCGTTACTTCTGATTCTATCTTCTCCATCTGAAACTGCAGAGTAAATTCAATCATATTATGATCACTGTCACCTTAAGATCCCCTCATCTAGTCTGCCTGCACAAGCTGCTCCAAAAAGCCATCACGTAGACATTCCACAAATTCCTTTTCCTGCCAACCACTATCAATCTGAATTCCCAGTCCATCTGTAAAATAAAATCCCACATGATCACTGTAACTTTGCCTTTCCTACATATCTTTCCAGCTCCTGGTGTATCTTACACCCCAGCTCCCTGTATATTACTCCAACTGCATTTTTTCACTTTTTTGATTCCTCAATTCTACCGACACAGGTTCTACACCATCTGACCTTATTACATTTCTTATTGTTGATTATTGATTCGATTCCAATCTTAATACTGAGACAACTCTATCTATCTGCTCACCTGCCTATCTTTTCGGCAGGATGAATATCCTTGAATATTCAGCTCCCAATCCTGATCCTCTTGCAGCGATGTCACTGTAATGCCCACTATCTCGTACCTGCCAATTTATGGATGAGTTACCTTATTGCTTATACTGCATGCTTTCTGATATAATAGTTCAGTCCTGTATTACCCGTCGCTCTTCTCATTGTCATTTGTTTGTCCAGCCGTTGGTACCTACACGGACCCTGACCACTGGATCATTCCCCTCCCGCTCCAAGTTCTGCAACCCAGATGATATATCCCAAAACCGAACACCATGTAGGCAACTCAACCATCAGGACTTATAATCCCAATCACGGAGAACAGTGTCTGTGCTTTTAACTATACTATCCCCAATTATCCAGCATTGGCCAGCATGGTGACACAGGAATGCTGCCTCACAGTGCTTGGGACTTGGGTTCATTTCTAATCTCTGGACCCTGTCTGTGTGGACTTTGTAGATTACCCGTGTCTGCATTGGGAGCATTAACTCTTTTTTCTCTCCACAGTACGTCTCTGTGTTTGTTTCAGATTTTGTACCATCTACAGTATTTTTGCTTTTGTTTGATGGAGAAATGCAGCAAATGTGTCAGGTTTTTGTAAAAGCTGCTGTGGTTCGCGGGTTCCTCTGGATCTTTAGGAATCTTGCCCGGCAACTTGTCTGAGTTCAGTGTCACTGGATGCCCATTCCATCTCTCTCAGTTCCCTCAGTCCATCGTCACTACATGCAGCATTTCCTTATGCCACCCCTGGAACTCCCCATACCCCATTGCCTGGCACTAGATACTCTCTTCGCAGGACTGTGCACACAACGACACTGGAAACTTTCTGACCCGCTGAGGATGCTAGGTAAAGACCGTGCCATTGAAAGGAACAGAATAACTAGAATCCAATTGAATAGCAAAGCTGAGTAAACAGGCGGAATCATATCCATCTGCTCTGACGTTTTCTAATCTTCTGTTTATCCTCACCCATCTGCAAATAGATGGTCCATATGTACGTCTTGTCAAACAGGTTTGGTGGCGGGGATAGATATCAGATCCGGTGGTCATTGGACTGATTCAGTTGTCTCACTTTCCTGACGTCACACTTAAGTTTTTATTATCGAGTCTAACCAGTTTAAAAAAAAGGCCTTGCTGGGGTTGTGCTGAAAGGATATTTGAATTCTGGAGACATTAGAATATGTCACGTGCGAATGAGGTACGGAATCGTAAGGTAACACAGTTAAATACACGATCAAAGAGCTGGCAGGGGAGGCAGCACTTCCGATATGTGGATCATTGGGATTCCCGAGTCGGGAGGATATACACAAAAAGGACGGTATGATCCTGAACTGGCAGCAATTTATGAAATGTGGATTATTGGGATTCACGGGTCAGTATGATACACACAAGAAGGACGGGATACACATGAACTGACAACACTCTCCGATATGTGGATCATTGGGATTCCCGGTTGATAGGATATGAACAAGATGGACGGGATGGACTTGAACTGGCAGCAACCTCCTGGCAGGCAGGTTTGCTATCGTCCTTTACGAGGGTTTAAACTTATGTGTGGCGGCATTGGGGGAGGGGTGTGTGGAACCACAGCAGTAGGTCCACAGGTACAGTGACTGAGGAGGAGTTGGAGACTAATCCCAGTACAACTAAGACCAACAAAACAAAACAGTGTACTGAACACAATGGCCTGGCATGTCTGAAGTGTGCTGATTTTAATATGAGAGATCTGTTTGTTTGAACGGATATTTCGATGTCGCTGCATGTCAGAAAATAGAAGAGATAATGGTTAATTGTCCACTGTGTCCTTCACTGGACCAGCTTGTCTCTCCAGGCACCAAAACTTGTTACTGTGGGTCAGAGAACTTCAGAATTAATACAACACAGAGGGAGGCCATTCAGCCCACCATGCATCTATGAGGTCTCCAACTTGACAACTTGAAAATAGAGATAATGATCGGAGCTAGACTGAAAGGGAGAGAAATAAACAGAGAGAAAGACAGTGAAGTGAGATAAACAGAGTGAAAAAAGGAGCGACAGAGTGAGTGAGAGCAAGGGGTGTCAGACGAATGTGAAGTTAGATCAGGAGACAGCATGAGGTGAAATACACAGAAACTTTTCTTAGAAACTCTCACAGACTGTTTGGTGCTATACCCTGTGAGCACCATGCTGATACTGGCTGTCATCCCAGATCATTTATCGCTAATAACATCCCAGAGCTGAGTTGCTGACAGCTGAACACAATCCAATAGAACAATAGATTGGTTCCAGGGAGAAGGTGGATTAATTTATATACTCTGGGCCAACAGGAACATATAGCCCCTGTAGACACTGCGTGAGAGGCAGGGTGGAATCTCAGTGAAGGGAATCACTGGCAGGGGGGAAATCAGGATCTCAGCTCTGGGTCAAATAATGATTGATAAAGTTTCCACGCCACTTCCATGGTTTTGTAATTCACATTATAATTGATATAGCTCCACATAGTAAGTATATTTTAACAATATCGTCTTTTTGTAGTTTTCATATTTTGGGATGTACAGAAACGCTTTTTTATCTTTGTATTTTGTGTTGAATAAACACATTTTATTACTGAGGAAGAAAGGACCTGCTCCGTTGGCACAGTGGTCATCTGAACCGTGCTGAGACCAAGTCCGAGTGAATCCGAACCGGGGCTGCAGACAGAGCTTTAAACTGATTAGGAGTGTGTGTGTGTGTGTGTGTGTGTGTGTGTGTGGTGGGGGTGCAGTTATAAGGTTTAATTAGAAAAACCGAATTAAAAGAGGAGGCAAAAGTACAGAACTCAGTAGGGGTTATTAAAATCTCCAGCACAGGCACAAATAGGATAGAGCATCTGGAAATGTTTAACATATCAAACTTCAGGTGCACTGCACAAATGAATGACAATGAGAAGAGGGACGGACAATGCAAGACTGAAGAGGTTACAACTGAATGCATGCTGTACAAGGAATAAGGTAAATTAGCTTCTGGCGCAGAATTAAATCAGCAGGTAAGAAGCGAGGGGCATCAAAGAGATGTGGCTGCAAGGGGATCTGAATATTTAAGGATATTTATCCTATCGAAAAGATAGACAGGTGGGCAGAGGGAGTGGATATGCATTGTTATTTAAAAAATGAAATTAAATCAATAGTAAGAAAGGAAGTAAGGGCAAATGGTGTAGAATCTGCGTGGGTAGAATTGAGGAACTACAAAGGTACGACAACCACAGTTGAAGTCTTGTACAGGACTCCAAAGAGTAGTCAGGAGCTGGGGCAGAAGATACACCAGGAGATAGAAAAGATGTGTAGGAATGGCAAAGTACAGTAATCATGGGTGATTTCAGTATGCAGGGGAACTGGAACATTAGATTGGTAGTGGTTCGCAAGAAATGGAATTTTAGGAATGTTTATGAGATGGCTTTTTGGAGCAACTTCTGGTGGAGCCCACTTGGGAACAGATGATACTGCATTTAATGACGCAGGATTCGTGATGGAGATTAGGATGAAGATAAATTTTGGAAGCAATGATCAAAACATGGTTGAATTTATTGTGCAATTGTGAGAGAGAAGATAGAATCAGAGGTAACAGTATTTCAGCTGAATAAAGGCAACTACAGAGGCATAAGGGAGAAGCTGGGTAGAATTGATTCAGAGAGGGGTCAAGCATGAAAAACAGGGGAACAGCAATAGCAGCAGATTCCAAGATTAATTCAGGAGTCACAGCAGAGATTTTTGCCGAGGAATAAAGGCATCGTACAGGGAAGATGAGGCAGTCAGGGCTGACGACGGAAGTCAGGGATTGCATACAAGCAAAAGAGCAAGCGTATAATGCGGTGAGGGGCAGTGGGAAAGTAGAGAATTGGGAAACTTACAAAGATTAACAGAGGGCAAAAAAAAAAGACAGAGAAGATTAGATATGGAGATAAGCTAACCAGCAACAAAGGAGACTGTAAGAGGATCTTTAGATATACAAAATGCAAAAGAGGGGCAAAAGTGAATATGGACCACTGGAAAATGATGCTGGAGAGACAGTAGTGGAAAACAAAGAAACGAATGAGGAACTTTGCATCAATGTTCATGGTGGAAGACACGAGTAATTTCCCAAAAATTGAAGAGAGTGAGAGGGCAGAGCTGGTATGGTGGTCATCACCAAGGAGAACATGCTAGAAAACAGAACGGCCTGAATTCGGATAAATCACCTGAACCATATGGACTACACCCCAGCATTGTAAGGGAGATAGCTGAAGAGGTAGTGAAAGTGAAAGTAGTAATCTTTCAGGAATGACTAAAATCAGGAATGGCTGGAAAATTGCTAACGTGACACTCCATTTCATAAGGAGAGTTAGGCAGAAGATGGCAAATTACAGACTGATTAGCCTAACCTTGTTTGTGGGTAACACCCTGGAATCCATCGTGAAGGATGGGATTTCTGAATACTTGGATTTAGCAAAATAGTCCAAAGTCAGCATTGTTTCATCAATGGGAGGTCATGCCCAACTGGAATACTTTGAGGGAGTAACGAGCAGATTTGACCAAAGAGAACCAGTAAATGTTATCCACCTGCTTCTATAAAATCCTTTGATAAGGTGCCACGCAGGAGGCGATAGAAAAAGATTAGTGCCCCTGGTGTTACAAGCAAGGAGCTAGCTTGGATAGATGCATGGCTGTCTGACAGAAAGCAGAGAGTGGGGAGAAAAGTGTCCTTCTCCGGACGGCATCCAGTGACAAGTGGTATTCCTCAAGAATCAGTGTTGGGATTACAAAATTCGCTTTGTGCATTAATGGTCGGCATGAAGGAACTGAGTGCATTCTGACTAAGTTTTCAAACAGTGCAAAGATGGAATAGAGGGATAGGTAGCATCGAAGAGGTGGTTCAGCTGCAGGAGGGTGCAGTAGCACCCTCTAGCAACCCTTCTGATGCTCGGCTTCCAGACCACCAACCTCAGGATACAACGCATCATCCTCCGCCATTTCTGCCACCAACAGTAAGACCACACCACCAGAGATATACTTCCCTTCCCAAAGCTATCAGCATTCTACTGAGACCATTCTCTTCACGACTCCCTCGTTAGCTCACGAGTCCCACCTTCCACACCCCAACAAGCCACCTTCCACTCCCAGCACCTTCCCTTGTCATTGCAAGAGGTATGAAACCTGTGCCAACAACTTCCTCCTCAGTTCAATCCAAGGCCCAAAAGGATTCTTCCACAACAGGCAGAGAAGATCCTGTGCATCCAAACACCTCATCTACTCTGTCCATTGCTCCTGGTCTCCTCTACACTGGGGAGCCAGGGCGTCAACTTGCAGAACGGTTCAGGGAACACTCTCCGTCACATACCCAACAACCCCACTTCCCTGTGGCTGAATACTTCGCCTCTCCCACCACACCTCCAAGGACATGCAAGTTCTTGGCTTCCTCCACTTCATTCTAGCCACCAGACGTCTGGATGAAGAGCGCGTCGTCTTCCAACTTGGAACCCTTCAACCACATGGTATCCAGCGCAATGTCACCAGCTTCCTCATCTCCTCTCCCTCCACCTTATCCCAGATCTAACCCTCCAACTGAACACCGCCTGTTGAACTGTCCTACCTGTCTATCTTCCTTCCCATCTATCCACTCCACCTTCCACTCTCACCACACACCTCTATTTAGACATCGTCTTCCAAGCTACCTTCCTCCCAGCCCCCTCCCATTCATCTCTCAATCCCTTCCCGCCCACCCGCTTCATTCCTGATAAAGGATTTATGTCTGAAACGTCGAATATCCTGTTCCGCAGAGTCCGTCTGACTGGTTATGCTTTTCTAGCACCACACTTTTTGACTCTGATCTCCAGCATCTGCAGTCCTCACTTTCTCCTGCTGAAGGATTTGCACAGGTTAGGGGAGTGATCAAAAAAGTGGCAGGTGGAGTATAGCGTGGGCATGTGTGAGGTCATGCAGTTTGCCAGCAAAAATAAAGGCATGCACTATTTTCTAAATAGCGAGCTAGTTCAGAAGACTCGGGGGTGGGGGTGGGGTGGGGTGGTAGTCCAAGGATCTTGAAAGGTAAACCTGCAGGTTATCAGCAGTTGGGAAGGCAAATAAAATGATCCCATTTATTTCAAGAAGGCTTGAATATAATTGCAGGGATGTACTTCTGAGGCTTTATAAGGTTTTGTTCAGGCTACATTTGGATTATTGAGCACAGTTTTGGGTCCCATATCTCAGGAAGGATGTACTAGCCCTGGAGCATTTTCCGATAAGATTCACAAAAGTGGTCCCAGGCATGAAAAGCTGAATATATGAAGAACATCTGAGGGCACAGTGTAAAGAGAAGACCTTTTCAAACACAGATAACGATGAACCTCTTCAGCCAGAGAGTGGTGAATCTAGGGAATTCACTGCTACAGAAGGCTATCAAGGCCAGGTCATTGAGTATATTTAAGAGTACGATAGTTTCTTGATTGTAAAGGGGATGAAGGGTTACAGATAGAAAGTGGAAGAATGGTGTTGAGAAGCTTAACAGCATCATTGAATGGCGGAGCAGGCTCAATGGGCTGAATGGCCAAATTTCTGCTCCAATGTATTCTGGTCGTATGGTTAATATTGGATCTCCTCACTCCTCATTGGAGATGTGTCCCAGAATTTGATTTTCTTATGATTTATAAAGAGTAACATCCCAATACTGATGACTGGGAAATATTATGTTCCCTCCCTCCAGTCTCTGCAGCCATGTCCCCAATAACATAATCACACTGAAATTGAAAACCAATGCATGGTACTTAATCACAGTTGATTGACATCGACAACATTAAGAGCATGACACTCACATGCCCTCTCTGATCCTCGACTAACCATCTGAATTGTGTGTCATATCATATTCTCTGCTAACACATCGATGCCATTTGTCTGTTATACTTCATGTTGTCGAAGGCACATTTGCCTGTCAGATTATGGACTAGAAAAGTTCTCTCCATATTTTACTGATATTATAATCACTGATCAGTAGTTACAGACTGTATGTTTCCATTTATAAACGGAGAAACTTGTTTATGTTCTGACAATCCTCTGACATTACTCCCATATCCAAGCCAGATTGAATGATTACACGCAATCAATCTACCATCTCCAATATTCATTCTCTCCGCCACCCCCACATATCCCAAAATAAATGAGTAAATTTTAAACGTTCTTTTAAATTTTAATAAAATCAATATTGAACTCAAAGAGGTTAAATTGAGTTATTTGTTCAGTGACTGTGATTAATGTAAATCTCTGTGGATCCTAATCATCCAAGTGGAGAGTTTCCATCGTTGAAAAATAAATGGGCTCTGTTCAATGTGCTATCCCATAGTGTGGGTAGGAGCATCACTTACAGCACTAACAGGGATCAGCAGCTCGAGAGATACGGAGAGGAGAGATCAGAATCTGAGAACATTAGACAGAACTTTACAATAATAGTTCATAATCTGAGGACAATGTATAAGAATGTTCCAACAATGGATCCGAATCTGAGAATATTAGACTGGAATGTTCCAACAATGGATCCGAATCTGAGAACATTAGACTGGAATGTTCAAACAATGGACAGGAGTTTATCCTCGGGTCTTTACTGGCTTTCTCAGTCTTGGATATCATTAGCATATCGGATCCAGGATATCCTTTGGATTATTCAAGGTGGTTACTATCCCATTCTCGCGATAGTTGGTGTTCCTGGTAAGTCATTATATTTGTCTACTCAACTGGGTTGAACTGAATTTCAGCTCATGATATGTACATTTTGGAAAGTGCAAGTCAATATCTTCAGTTCCAAACAAAACTTCATTTACTTATATATTATAACTATCAAACTACGATTTATAAATTACTCACTGATATACGAGAAGGAACCAGAGACTTCTCAAACCCCATAATCCATTTTGTCCTTCACAGGTTTACATCTCCATGTCCTCCCCACTCACCAATCCTGTCCAATACCACCGCCATGATATCCCAGTCTCGTCCTCAGTCTCAGTGCAATATCTGAATAAACCATTTGTGCCTTTGTTCAATCCGGATGCAACAGTTTCACGATCCTTGTAATCACATGTCCGTCACTAAATAATTGCTATTGAGAATGTTTAACTTGTTCTCTGCACATAAGGGAAGGCAGTTTATAGTGGTCAAGCCATTGACTCATAATATAGAGCCACAGAATAATGGTCTGTTGATATCTCATGAAGGAAATTGGGGAGTTTAAAATCAACCATTATCATTTGTTATAAAAACCAATCTGCTTGCCTCAAGACCTTTAGGGAAGTCAATGTGTCATGATTCACTCCTCAGGTTTCCATGTGACTTCTGTGATGAACACGTGGGTGTACTGTACGTTTTAGAGAATTACAAACCAACAATAAAGACCTGACAGCACCAAGAGTTCTGAAAAATAGATATAATGTAACATTTGGTCGAACTACCCGATTAGCTCATTGTCTCGAAACAAATTCAGCAAACCATTTAAAATTGTACCCCAAAATACCCACCTCCAACCAAGTTTCAATTTATTATATTGACAATCTTAACAGCCAATGATACAATCCAATAGTTTGGTGGTACAAGACCGCGGAAAATTGAAAAATTGAGAGAAGAACGGCCATGCTACCAGCATGCAAAGACTGCCTGAAAAATAGCTTTCCAATAGGTACCTTTAACTGTGAAGCAGAGTCCCCAAGAAGAAAAGAAGACAGGAAAATGGAGAAGAACCAAAAGCTTCCTGGTTTTGAGATAAGCAGTTTTGTTTTGTATATCTTAATTAGGAGTCTTATCGGCCTAGTATTGTGGAGGGGGAAGGTTGAAGACAGGTTAGAGGAAGAAGTTGTAAATAGTCGTTCGTTTATTATTCTCTGTTACACTTTAAGAAATAAAGTTGTTATTGTTTACTTTAAATAGACTTGGACTCTAGAATTATCACAGATTACTGCATGGGATAAATCTTTTCTCTGTTGCTGGTCTTCATTTAACAGGAAGGTTTATCCTGTGTTGTAACACTACAAACCCAAAGCTATGCGTTTTACTCTTTCCAGTACTGTGGAACAGTTGAACGAGCCACTCAGTTCAAGATCTGCATAACATGCTGCCCTGACCAGGGCTTCATGCATCCTGGGAGAGAAGAATAAAGGTGAAGATAGCTCCCTTTCTCCACCTGTTTTTTGTATTGCTACATCTCATTTCCATTCAGGTATGTGATCATCCCCTATTTTAGGTGTATACAATCTCATTGAAATTCTCCCCGAGAGTGATGCACATCTCCATAGGAATCTCTGGTGCTGGCTTTATTGATGCTGACGTACAGATCTAAGGCACTTATAAATTCCATGTCAATCGTTGTGCATAGAGAAGGAATGGCTTTTTGTGGCACATGAAATAAATGGCGATGTCTAAATGAGAGAAAAGATGTTTTTTGACAATCCCTGAGAGTGTTGTTGAGGCAGTATTTGGGGTACTGTGGAGAGACTTTCTCTCAAGTTTCACCAGACTAATCCCTGGGATGATGGCACCATGAGCAGTGAGTGAAACTCAGTGAGAGAATAAGAGGTGATTGCATTGAACCTTAAGGGGGATGGACAATCACACATGATGTTCTAAACAGACACTGATACAGTGATAAGTTCCATGGCTTTTTTCACTCAGATTACATGATTGTCGATAGTTTAAGAGCCTCTGAGAACGTTCGACCCAACCACCCCCACTCCCTATTTCAACTGAGACAGAGAGAGAAAGAGAGACGGGGTGGGGAGGGGTGAGGTTTCAGGCTTTTGAATAAACGCTCCCAACGTTAATACAGTTCCATTGGTGCGTGATCCTGCCATGAACGTCATGTTATCCATAATCCCGATAGCAGCACCAGCACCTTCGTTATAAAAGTGTTAAATCTTTCCAGCATTATACAGAGAAGCAAAGTCTTTTTTATGCCACAGGAAAGAAACGGAGATGTCTAAGAGGAAAAAGAGTTATTGTGATCATCGCTGAGAATGTTATTGAGGCAGCATTTGGGATATTGTGGACAGACTTTCTCTCCTTTATAAGGAATGATCGCCTTGCCACAGAAAGAGTGCAATGGAGCTTCACCAGACTAATCCCTGGGATTATGGTACCATGAGGAGACAGTGAAGATTAATCTCTGGCGTTGTGACAGAATGAGAGGTGATTGCATTGAAACTTGACGGGGAAGGACAGTCACTCACGATATTCTAAATAGGCACTGATACGGTGAAATATTCCATGGCTTCTTTTTTACTCGGGTTGCATGATTGTCGATAGTTTAAGAGCCTCTGAGAATATTCCCCTCACTCCACACCCAATCCCCATGTCGCATGAGAGAGACAGAGGGCCAGTCTTTGAATAAACTCTCTCCACATTAATACAGTGCATTTGGTGTATGGTCCTGCACTGAAAGTCTCGTTATCCACAATCCCTACAGCAGCCACAATACCGTCATGCTAAAACAGTTAACTATTCCCACCAGATTCTGACTTCCATAGAGACGATGGGTGTGTCTTCCCAGCGATGGAAGATGCCTCCTTGAGACTTGGCACAAATCATTTTGCTTCCCTGCTCATTGCCAGCAAACTATGTTAAAGCAGCACACGTTCTACAGCAATGGAACCATGATTAACATCATGGAGTCCTCTATCAGTGCAGTCTCGGTTTCATTGGTTTGTCATGTTGGAATATCAATGACCCCCTCTTGTTCCTGTATAACTGTCTCGTGGGGATGAATAGACACCTCCTGGCCTCATGGAACAGGTTTAAATGTCTGATTGGGCTCTGCCTGTTCCTGTTTAACAGCTCGATGCACTGAACAGACCACTTTCCTTCCTGTCTAACAGGCTGGAGCATTGAACGTACGTCACTCTTCCTGTTCCTGAATGCCAGCTCATACCCGTGTGCAACCAGCTGGAGATGCTGAATGAGCTCCTTTTCTAGCTGTGGAAATGTGCAGTGTCTGACCGTGCTGTTACATAAATGTTACCGACAGTTTAACAGCACAAACCGGAATGCTGTCCGGGTCTTGCTGCACATGGACACAGAATGGTTCAGGAGCTGGTGGGGGACAAAATGTTCTGAACATTCTGTGATCTTCAGTCATCATACCTACTTCAGATCTTATGATGGGGAAAGACATTGATGGAGCAGCTGAAGATGTTTGTGCTGAGGGGGCTTACCTGTGGATCTCCTGCAGGGATGTACCGGGACTGAGAGGATTGTTGGCGACTGACCCCAAACCTCTTTATTTGTGTTCTGAAAGACTCCATCCAGTGGGAAGGTTACACCTGATCCACATTCAGATCAAGTAAGTAGGTGGCCCCGATGCCATTCTCAGTCAAATACTGCCTTGGTATCAAAGCCATTCGCTCTTTCCTGAGCCCCTGTGTTCGCCTCTTGTTCATATCAATAGGTATTGGTGCATGTGTAAGGAGGGCTTTCCTCTCACAGAAGGTAATCACTGTCAGGAATTATCTGGGCGAGAGGGTTAGGGGAGCTTTATCTCCGAAAGCATTTAAGGAGGGCGTAGATGGATTTTTGACCTGTCAGAGAGCTAAGGGGTGAAGAATTGGGCATTAAAGAGGAGTTACTGTCAACAGTGGATCAGCCATGATGTTATGCAATGGCTTGATCATCCAAATTACCTGATTCTGTTCCTTTTGTCCTCATATTCAGTAATTGCAAAGTTAATGGCTGTAATTTTCCTTAATGTTCTTTTATTGAATGTTGCAAACAGAGAGAGTAAAGTATTGTGTGAGTTGTCACTGGTTGAAGTATGGGGACTGTATTCACGGTGAATCTGGGTCTATGCTATCACCAACAAATGAACCACAAGTTGCGGAGAGGAAACACTCTGTAAAGAGACCAGAAGCATCTGTGTAAACAGATAACATTTTCCAACCGACACCAAACCATGTGTGACAGTCTTGAGGGACTGAATGAGATTCTGTATTACTGTTGACCAGGGATATGGAGCAAGTGGCCTCCATCTGTTCCTTGCAGGAGATGTGAGGGGTTGAATAGAACATAGCAACACAGGACTGAGCAGCAGGAGTGGGCTATTAAATACTTTGTCACCGCTTCATGTGCTTTTGCTCAAAGCAGCGCATTTCTGCATACCATTTTACGACATACCAAAACAAATTTGAATAAATGCAAACATCCAGGCACCACAATCCTCTGGGGAAGGGAATTTCCACTTGAACAGCCCTTTTAGAAATTCTCATTTGTGTTCCAACAAATGTTGGAGGGTCACTATGTCCTTTTTCAGTCCCACTTCTCCACTGGTTACACCCATTTTAAATGCAGCCAGTTTAGTGAGGTGGCCAATGATTTAGATTTCAGACTCCGCCATTTTCTAGAAAAATGTGAGACACAGAAAGTTGAACTCATAACAAATGGTAAAATGATAGAGTTCCCCAAAATGTTATTCTGCCTTTGAAGTTATTCTGATCACACCATCTACTGGTGGTGGGATTTCTTTCTGGAACAGTGGGATTTGGCTGAATTCCCTTCGTTTCAGGCAGTGGAGAGATTTAAATGAATCCTCACCAGGAATCCTTTACAAGTGGTAAAGGTAACGTGAGGATTTTATGATCTCACACTTTGCTATGGGGCGGAACAAAGTAAGAGAGAGGGGCCAATCGGCTGCTCCTTCTCAGACAGGGAACATATTTCTCCCTCTCTGTGTTGGAACATGCAATTTTGTCAACTGAACATCAAACTGGACCATGTGCGATCTCCTGGAATATTCTCTGGAAAACCTGATTCTGGATTATATGCAGGTGCGTCATTGCTCTTGTTGTACACAATTTCTTCCAATCGCAAAAAAAGTCCCCACTTTATAATTTGAAGACATGCTTACATGTAAATATCAGTAGGTGTCTTTATAGTATGTGAGTTAATATCAATACATATATTTTTAAAAGTTTATTCTCTAGCTTTAGTCTCCCTGACAGGAGATAATATGCATCCAGCTGATGCACTTTTCAGAAAGTCATTAATCCCCCATAACTAAAGGCCGGCATTCCAGGAATGAGTAAAGGGAAACCTCTTTGAAAATCTTCGAAAATAATTATATCTTTTTATTTTAGTGTTAGGGGATCAATCCTGCACACAGGACATCGGGTGGGGTCTCAGCAATTCCCTGTACAGATGCAGTAAAACATTCCTGTAATTAAACCTGATACCTTTTGCCAAAAACAGCATCATTCCACTTACTTTCCAAATGATTTGCTGCATCTGACTTCATATGATTCACGTCACAAGAACATGGAAACTGCCTGTATCACGGACTTCGGCAATCTCTCTCCATTTCAATTGTTTTCCATTGTTTCATCCTTCATGCCAAAATAGACAACTTACCTATGTTATTTCTGCAGAAGGTTTGCTCACTAACTTTCCCTGCCTGTATCACATTGCAGACTCACTACCTCCATTTGACGTCACATTGAATGACCATCTTGGTGTACGAGCTAATTGAGCTCCAAGCCATTCCCTCCCCTTCCTCCAGATCTGATCTCTGAGGCATTCCATCAGTTACAGCTTTGCAGGTTGAAAATAAACATTTATCTCTACTTTCTGTTTCCTGTAAGCGACAGCTTCCCTGTTCCCGTGTAGCGGCTCAGGTGGGTTGAATGGCCTCCTCCTGCTCTGTGTAGTGTGCTGAATGAGCTGAATTACTTCATTCTATACTCCTGTGTAATACCTTAGAGGGGCGGAACGGTCTCCTCCTGTGTCATTGTAACGATCCTGTCTGACTGAATGGAGTTTTCCCCAATCCTGTAACAGCATCGAGGGGTGGATTGAGGGAACAACACATGGGTTAGGGACAGCAGTATATCTCTGTAACAGCTTCGAGGGTGGATTGAGGGCACAACACATGGGGTAGGGACAGCAGTATATCTCTATAAGAGCCTGGAGGAGTGGATTGAGGGAACAATACATCGGGTAGGGACAGCAGTGTATCTCTGTAAGAGCCTCGAGGAGTGGATTGAGGGAACAACACATGGGATAGGGGAAGAAGTTGCCCATTCGGCTTTTCCATTCAGAATATTCATGGCTGATCCGAGTGCGTCTGACCATCCATTTCATGTCTGTTCCCAATAAACACTGACACTTCTGTCCAGTAAAGATCAGTCGAGCTCAGCCTTGAATATCTTCAATAACCGAGTCTTCACTGCTCCCTGAGGATGAGAACACCACAGGTAGCACAACACTAAAGTGAAAGGGACGTCCTTATTTCATTGTGGCTCTGTTATTTGAAAACTGTGTTAACTGAACATCAAATCACCACCTCTTTTCAGACATAAGGACAGAATAATTAGGAATATTTAGGGACATAATCCATTCCGGACTCCAAACCTATTCCACATTCCCACTGCCACTTTCCAATGAAATATGTATCGCACCCAGCCTCTGCTGCTGTCTCAGGAAGAGAATGCCTGATAGCATAATACCGCAGGAGCATTAAGGAAATGAGCAGATTGAGGCCATTCAGCTTATTGAGTCGGAACTTCCGTTCAATAATTTCTTATATGTACCGACCTCATTCTTCTGCCTTCTACCTGGAATCCTTGATCCCATTACAAATCAAAAACATATTGAATTGTGTCTTAATGACACTAGTGTCTGGCCTCTGTGTATCTGTGTATGAGCAACTGTGCGTGTGTGTGTTTGTGTGTGTGTGTGTGTGTGTGTGTGTGTCTGTGCCTCTGTTTGTGTCTGTATGTGTGTGTACCTGTGTGTGTGTGTGTGAGTGTGTGTGTGTGTGTGTGTGTTTGTGTCCATGTGATTGTTGTCTGTGTGTTTGAGTGTCTACATCAGTCTGTCTGTGTTTCAGCCTGTGTTTCTATCTATATTTGTGTCCATTTGTATGTGACTGCATATGTATTTGTGTGTTTATTCGTTTATGTATGCCTATCTCCTGGTAAGTATTGTGTGTGTTCATCTATGTCTTTCTGTGTCTGCATCTCTGTGCAGGGAGGTATCTGTATTTTTTTGGAAGTATAAGGATTGTTGTTGGAACTGTCAGTGGGTTTAAATTGAGAATCGTCTTTCACTGAACATTGATGCTTAACTGGTCAGTAGGACGTGGATGTTTCGGATACTCCACACGAGGTGTCCTGGTCCTCTCCACTATTCAAGAATTCTCCCCACATGGAGGGGGAGGGGAGTGAGGGAACGGATATCGGATACTCCACTAAACGGCTCGGCCCTTTCTATCCTATTCAGGCTGTTTCGCCTCGAATGGGAGAAAGGGATGGAGAGAGAGTGGGAATGGGTGACCCGGCTGTTTGTGCTGGGATAATTAGGGGGAGTTGTGAGGTGTTTGGAATGAGTCAATCGGCAGTTTTGAATCCATATAGTATTATTAGTTGCTGAATTCAATTGTGAGAGTGGTAGTGCCTGAGCCTTATTTGGAGACAGAGCGTGAACCTTGTTTGGGATTAGGTGCTATAACAGATATACAGTGAGTGTGAGGGAGCAGAGAGTATATGGTAACTCTTATCTTAACAGAGTGAGGAGGATATTGTTGCTTGTCCAGTATTGTGGGCCATTTCTTCAGATCATCTCAGCGTCCAGGTGAGCCTTCCCGAATGTCTTGTCCAAATCTGTCACTAATAATGACACAGACCTGTCCTTCAGCTTCCAGAGAATCAGTTTCGGTAGAGTTTACAGATAGCAAGGAGAAGCAAACATCGGTGTGTTATATATCGAAACCAAAATGGTAGCAGAAAATCTGAGCATCGTATGCTCTGAAAATTAGATAGGCAAGTATTGTGGGTATCGCAGTCTTATTGAATGGTCTCAAGTTGCATCTAAGCTGTGTTAATTATGACAGCTGAAGCAGTGAAAAATAAGTTCCGTAAGTGTATATGAGGTGGGTTGAAGAGTATGTTGTGAAGCAAAGTAGAGAGCAGGTTATTTTGAATCTGATGTTGTATGGTCAGCATGATGAATTATTAACCTTGGTCTGAAGCAGCTTTTAAGAGATAATGGCATTTATAAGATGCATTTTACAAGGTGTCCGCATGCAATATAGAATGCTTGAATATTCTAGTCAAACATCATGGAAGACTGGAGGCTAGAGTGTCAAGATATCTTCAGTGAATTTGGAAAGTACAACACAACATTCAGTGGGAGACAAGCAATGGTTGTTAGAGTCATAGAGTCCGACAGCACGGATACAGGCCCATCAGCCCAAACTGGTCCATTCCGACCAAAATGCCCATCCACGCTAACCCCATTTCCCTGCCATTGCCCCTTATCTTCAGATTAGATTAGATTACTTACAGTGTGGAAACAGGCCCTTCGGCCCAACAAGTCCACACCGACCCACCGAAGCGCAACCCACCCATTCCCCTACATTTATCCCTTTACCTAACGCTAGGGGCAATTTAGCATGGCCAATTCACCTGGCCTGCACATCTTTGGACTGTGGGAGGAAACCGGAGCACCCGGAGGAAACCCACGCAGACACAGGGAGAATGTGCAAACTCCACACAGTCAGTAGCCTGAGTCGGGAATTGAACCCGGGTCTCTGGCGCTGTGAGGCAGCAGTGCTAAGCACTGTGGCACAATCCTTCTAATTCTTTCCTATCCGTGTGTTTTTCAAATGCCTTTTAACTTTTGTTAATGTATCCGCCTCAACCACTTCTCATTCCATATGCGTAACAGCCCCGTGTTAAACAGTTGTTCCTCAGGTCCCCTTTTATTCTGTCCCCGCTGACCTTAAAATGATGCCCTCTAGTCTGTGATTGCCCAACCCTGGGAAAAAAGACTGGGTGCATTCACTCTATCCATACCTGTCATGATCTTATAGACTTCAATATGATCCACCCACAGTCTCATGCACACAAAAATAAATTGTCCTAGCTTGTCCAACCTGTTTCAATAACTCAGACCATTGAAACCTTGGCAACATCCTTGTAATTCTTTTCTGCACTCTTTCCAGTTTAATAACGTCCTTCCTATAGCAAAGTGAACAAAACTGACCATAACACTGCCAATATGGCCTCACCAGCATCCTGTATAACTGCAACATAGCTCCCTCATTTCGATACTTAGTGATATAAACCGATTAAGGTCAGTGTTCCAAAAGCTCAATTCACTGTTTACCTCGGAATCAACTTTCAGAGAACCATGCACCTGAATTCCAAGTTCCCTCTGTCCCACTACACTCCTTAGGACCCAACCATTCACCATGAAACTCCAAACTTGATTTGACTTTCTAAAATGCAAGAACTTACACTGATCTATATTAAAATCCATTTGCTATTTCTCAGCCACTTCTCCAGCTGATCAAGAAACTTCTGTAATTTCTGAAATTTCTGATAACCATCCTCACTCTCCATGATGCCGCCTGTTTTATTGCATTCTTCAAACTTACAAATCATGCCTGTACGTTCTCATTTAAATAATAGATACATGTAATATGTAGTGGTGCCAGCATCAACCCCTAAGGTATTCCATTATTCACAGGCCTCCAGTCTGACCAGTATGTTTCCATTATTAATCTCTGCTTTGTAACATCAAGTCAATGTTGTACCTAATTTGCCAGCTCCCCCTCAATTCCATGCGATCTAACTTTCCAGAGCGGCGTACCATGTGGAACCTTATTGAAGGCCGTACTATAAACCATCTAGACAACATATACAACCCGGACCTCCTCAATGTTGCTGGTCACTTTAGCAAAGAACTCCAACAAAATTGTGAGTCATGATCTCCCTTACACAAACTCCCGTACTGAATTTGATGAAGGGCTTTTGCTTGAAACATGGATTGGCCTGTTCCTCGGATGCTGCCTTACCTGCTCGGCTTTTCCAGCACCATTCTAATCTTACTCCGAACCACACCCTGTCTTTCCAAGTGCATGTATATCCAATCTCCCCGAATCTTCTAAAGTAACCTACCCACTAGCTTTTAGGATTACTGGTCTTTAGTTCCCAGGTTTATCTTTGCAGCATTTCTTGAATACGGGCTCAGCATTCGCTATGCTCCAGTCGTCCAGGACCTCACTCTTTGGCCAGCGATGATAGAAAAGAGGCAAGCAATGCTCCCGCAATTTCTTCTCTATGCTCCTATCCTCCTGCAGTGTTCCGGAATATAACTGGTCAGGACAAGGAGGTTTTAGAAATACTGCAAAGTCTGAAACATACGTCTATTTATTTCAGGTACGAACACGAAAGAGTGAGAAAGTGACTCAATGATGGTTAACATAACAAATTCGAAAACATGAAAAGGAAATCAAAAAGAGAACATACCTGCTAACAAACAGGAACACAAAGACTGCATCAATCTACGATCTATATTTCAAAGGAAACAAAATAAAAGCAAGGTCAAATGTGGAAATTTGTAATCGGGAGAGGAGAGGTCATTGTGGACAACAGGGAAACGGCCAAGAAAACAACCAGTTACTTTGCATCGGTCTTCATGGAGGAAGATCCAGAAAATCACCCAGTAATACCAAGTGATCATATCGTACTCCTGGAGCTAAAGACATAACGTCAATTCATATCAGTAACAAGGTAGTACTTGAACAATGGAGCTGGATTGAGCATTGCTAAGTCTGACGAAACAGATGTACTTCCGATCAAAATGTCAGAAATAAATCACCACTAGTAGTAGTATTAATTGCACTGTCGATGACTGTGTTTATTTTCCTGCACATTCTGCAGAGACCAGAAACTATTGTGGATAAATGTGAATCAAGCACTATAGATGCAGGGAAGGGATCCAAACAGATAAAGGGAAAAAGAGGGTGGAGAACTGCAGACCAGTTAAATTAAGAGTTGCAGTGAAACTGTTGGAATCCATTACACAGGATGACATTTTTTGTTATCTAGAAACTAACAGCAACAATGGAGAGAATCAGCATGCATTTCTGAGAGAGAAATCATACTTGATAAACTTCTGAATTCTTTGAAGTAATTTCTTACAGCATCGATAATGGGGAATCAGTAGGAGTGGCATACATTGGATTTTCGGAAGGGTTTCGATACAAACTCAGTGAGTTCATAAATGCAATGAATGTGAAGGGTATTTGGAGGAATATATGTAAGTGGAAAGTTAAAGTTTGGTTCGCCTCCATTTAAGAGAGTCAGAACATTGATGTAAAGACATGTTGAAGCGGTTTCACAGCGTGTTGGTTGGGACTGTACCTGGAGTATTGTGTACAGTTTTGGTGACCGAATCTCAGAAAGAATATGCTGACCACAGAGGAAGTGCAATGGACATTCTCCAGATTAATCCCTCAGATGATGAGATTGCCTGATGAGGAACCCGGTCTGTGTTCTCTCGAGTTTCAAACAATGAGAGGTGGGTCACAGTGAATTTAGAAAATTCACAAAATATATGACAACTTGGCAATTAACAGAACGCTTCCCTCGCTGTCTATTCCACATTCAAGGCAAATAATGGCAGGATCTGGGACAGGCCAGTTAAGACTACAATATGGTGGAAAAACTTCACTTGGAGGGGACTGACTAACGCAGGAGCATGGAAACCAATGACAGGCAAGATTAGGGAGAATCTCCAGATATTCTCCAAGTGTGTCCAGCGGAACAGAACAACCAGGGAACAGGTGGGACTCATTGGCTGATGTGCGATTGGAGGATCGTGTCCAATGGTGTACCACGGGGATCAGTGCTGTGTCTCTTAATACTTCTGATTCGGAAGTGTTGGTGTTGGACTGGGGTGGACAAAGCTAAAAATTTCATAACACCAGGTTATAGTCCAAAAGATTTATTCAGCGGCACTAGCTTTCGAAGTGCTTCATCAAAGCGCACAACCAGCTGATGAAGAAGCTTCGAAAGTTCGTGCTTCCAAATAAACTTGTTGGACTGTAAGCTGGTGTTTCCTGATTTTAAACCTGATCATAAAGGATGCAGCTGTGAATCTGGACGAGGGTTGGGGGTGCCATAAGTAAGTTTGATACAAAGATTAGCCGGGTGGTTGGCAGTGAGAAGGAATGTCTTATGTTCTAGGAAGATACAGATGGAATTGTCAGATGGTCACATCAATAGTAGATGGAATGTAACCCTGATAAACATGAGGTCATGCACTTTGGGAGAAGGAACCAGGCAGGGAAGGAATCAATGAATGGCAGCACAATAGGAAGCTCAGAGGGTGCTTCTCCACATATCCGTGACTGTGGCTGGACAGGGTAACACACAATTTGAGAAAGCGTACGGGAGCGTAAACACAGCCTTCACACATCAAAGCATAGATTATAAGAGCTATGTGGAACTTTTGTTAGCTAAGATGGAATACTGTGTGTAGCTCTGGGAGCTACATTAAAGGAAGGATGTGAGTGCACTGGAGATTCACTAGAATGTTCCCTTGGATGGAGCTTATCAGCTATGGAGAGTGGCTGGGTAAGCTCGGGTTGCTTAGTTTGGAGCAGAGAAGACTAAGGGAGGCGTGAATCAGGAGGATAAGATTGCGAGGGACATGGACCGGGTGGACAGACAGCAGCTGGTCCTTTTAGTCAAAGGGATACACTTTTGAAGCGAAGGGTTTGAGGCTTAGTGAGAATTCGAGCACTGATTTTCACACAAAGTATGTTGGGGTCTGGGATGCACTTCGTGAGAGGAGAATTGTCATGGTTACGTCAAAACCTAGAAAATGCATGGTTGTGCACTTGAAATGCCATAAGATTCACAGCGACTGGTTTTGTATTGGGAAGTGGGGCTAATGTAGACCGTGTTGTATTTATGATAGTGCAGAGTCTGTGCTTCTGTGATTCTATGGCTGTGAAAGGTCAATCATTCAGTAGATTAACATAGGAATTAATCAGTTTCTGAAGAATATCTTATCAAAGTGTATAGGAGTGAACTTGTAATATCTTCTGAAAATAGGTCAATGGCAAAATTAAGAGAAAAAGGTGTAGCTTCCTTACAGTCTGATACCAGGCAATTGAGGACAGGTATATAGCAGATCAATGGAGCAAATACTTCAGTTATGCCTTCACAGAAGAAGAAAAAAAACAAAAATAAAAATTCCTCGCAATACTAGGGAACCTTAGCCTGGTGAGAAAAAGGGAATGGAATGACATTATCCACTAAAACGTTTAATAGAAAATATTGGACTGAAATTAGTCGGCATAGACAAAGTCAACAGAGGTTTATGAAATAGGAATCATATTTGAGAAAATGGCTGTCAGCAAAATTATGGAGAAGGTATCACCACAATACGATTGGAATCTCAGAAAGATGTTTGATAAAGCCCCAAGGCTTTTGTTTAAATTCGAATCCTATGGGACTGGGGCTAATATATGGTCATGGTTTTAGAATGGGAGAGCTGGCAGGAAACACTGAGTAGGAATAAAACCATGTTTTTTGAATGGAAGGCTTGGAGGATATAACAAGGATCGAGATTTGCCATCCAGCTATTCCCAATACACATCACATCTTTGGTTGAGGGGCTCAATTGCAATATTCCCAAGTCTGCTGACAACACGAAATGATATCAGCTTGTGGTTGGATGAGGAGGATGTAAAAAAGGCTCCGAGGTGATTGAGACAAGTGCAGTGACTAGGCAAATACCTGACAGATGGAGAGCAATGCAGAGATGAGAGGTTGTGTACTTTGATAGGATCAATTGAATGGCAGCCTATCATTTGAAAAGGGATTGATTGAAACATGTTGATCTATAAATGAACTTAAGCAGCATTTTTGTTTATTTCTGCGCAGGCTTCTGCGTCCATGTAGTGCAGTGAGTTCTGAACACGGAAATCAATACTGGGAATGGCATTGGCACGGTGTACACAGTGTACATAGACCCAGCATGTGGGAGCTTTAACATTGAACAAAATCTGCATCTCCCTGTACACCAGTCTCTGAAAGCAATATTGCAGGAGCAGAAAACAAGTAGGAAGATAAATGGTTTATTCACCTTCATTTCAGGGAGATTTAGAATACAGAAGTAAGGGTCATTTATGCAACTGTAAAGGGCCTTGGTGAGACCCCATTTCGAAAATTGTGCACTGTTGTGTGCAGTTTTGGGATCTTACCTAATTAAGGGCAACCCTGCCATTGAGGGAGTGCAGTGAAGGATGACCAGACTGATCTCTGGGATGACAGGTTAGTTGATGGAGCAGAGTTTGAGGTGACTGGGCTTTAGGAAACAGTGTTGAGAGTTCAGTGAGATATATAAACCTCTGACAGGGTGTGACAGCTTTGAAGCAGGGATGATAGTTCACTTTATACAAAACGGTTTACGAATCGCATTGCAGTCAAATCGTACTTTTTGTCAGAGAACTCCCTGTATATTGATGGGCCGAAGGCACTATATTTCATAATGTTTAAACATATTTTGAGATATGAACATTGTGTGGGGAAAACTGCATTGAGGAGATGTTCGGCCATGAACTAGCATGGAGAAAGCTCAATGTGCTGAATGACCTCCTTCTCTCCCGATGTTTCTGTGCAATCTGTGGGAAAGCTCTGTGCAAAAGCCGTGGCGGCACAGTGATTAGCACTACTGTCTCACAGCGCCAGTGACCCGGGTTCCATTCCCGAAACATGCGACTGACTGTGTGGAGTTTGCACATTCTCTCCGTGTCTGCGTGGTTTTCCTCCGGTTTCCTGCCACAGTCCAAAAATGTGCAGGTTAGGTGAATTGGCCACGCTAAATTGCCCGTAGCGTTAGGTGTAGGGGAATGGGTCTGGGTGGGTGCGATTCGGCGGGTCGGTGTGGACTTGTTGGTTCGAAGGGCCTGGTTCCACACTGTAAGTAATCTGACCAAATCTAAATGTCGTCACAAGTTCTCAGATGTTAGGAAGGATGTATATGCAGGGTCAACAGGAATGTGTTTCCCATTCCCTTTCCTTTAACGAGCTTGATGCCGGGTGTTCTGTCAGGTTTTATCCTTTAAGACCTCAGAGTAGTTTGATACGGATGAGAGTCTCACTTGGCCGATTCAGGGACCATGTCTGTGCGTCCGGTGTCACTTTTCGGCCTGACCAAGAAAGCACAGGAGATTGACTTGCTGAAAGTACATTGGTGTAGGAGATTGATGTTAACAATCAACATTGGACACAAGATCACTGTTACTGACACCAGATTTTAGGTCTCGATATTTTATTAATTATTTTTAACTTCCACCAGCTGCCAAAGCATTGGCCTAGTCTGGATTTGTAATCCAATGATATGTCCACTAGAGCACCATTTCCACATGGGGACCTATCGGAAACCACACTGACCTGATTACTTCGGTGCTACTTGACAGCTCTATGAAAAAGTATTCCCACCAATTTGACTGTCATGATTCGACTGAGGGTGTGGTAAAAGGTCAGATTGTAATTATTTTCCTATTCACGGACTGGACATAGCTGAGTAATTTTCTATATTGCCAGGGAGATGTCAGAGATGGAGCTGGAATGAAACAGCTTCCCCAGGAACACGGCTTGTTGTGCAGCACAAATCTTCAGTCCTATTGCAGGAATGGGGTCAGGGCCCATTGCCTTTGTCGTATCTACTGTGTCAACTGTTTCTTCACGTCTTGGGCAGAAAATCGAATTGTTTGAACACTACCATCTGTGATTCTGTGGGAATCATGATGAGTGTAAGGTGGATCATCATTCACTCAACACGTCTGGCTGAGGATAGTGCAGACACCACATCCTTGACTTTTTTCATTGACGTACAGAGCTGTTCCAATATTTAGGATGAGAATATTTGTGGAGTACTCTGCTCCAGTAAATTGTTTAATAGTCCATCGACATTTATGTTTGCATTTGGCAGGACGACAGAGCTTAGATCTGATCTGATAGTCTTGGGATCATTTCCCCTCTCCATCAGACATTAGTTCTGCTGGTCGGAATTTAACCAGTTAATTGCAGTAGCTTTAATGGGTTGTCAACAGGTTTAGGTCCACGTGATTCCGACCCTGGCATGTTCACCCACACTCATCTCTGAACCATGGATCGGCTTGATGGTAATGTTAGACTGATGAATTATCGTCGGGAAAATGTTACAGATTGTCGTTCAATACAATTCTGTTTCTGTTGCTGCTGAGGTCTACAGCATCAAATGATAAACCAGTTTGAGTTACAATATCTACAATTCAATTCTACTGACTGTCCCGCAGTTCACACCGAGACCCATTCACCCATCAGCCCTGTATTCAGTGACCTAACCTGGTTTCTGATGCGGTAACGTTTGCATTTTCATATTGTCATTCTGCTGAGGGCCTCTCCCTGGTGTCACTCCTCTAATTTGTTACTTTAACTCAATCCATTTAAAGTAATGATCTAAATCGTTTCTCTTCCACAATGACAAATTCTGTATTTGAAGTGAATGTGTTCCCCTCTGTTATTCTCCCTGACCATGATTAAGAACTCTGTAGTGTCAGTAATGCCAGACATATGTAGTTTCAGAGTCAAGGAACTTGTGCACAATGCGTTATTGTTCAGTTCCCAGTGTACAGCACTCCTAGTTGGACAGGATGTTTGAGCATCTTTGACATTCTTCTTTGGAAATTGTCCAAAAACAGAAATTGCTGAAGAAATTGCTGAAGATATTGCAGCATCTTCTGGAATGAATGCAGTGTTAAACTTTCAGTTCCAATGAGATTCTACAAAGCTCTCAGTTTCTCAAGCAATTTTGGTATTTTTATTCCCAGTATCCATAGTTACTTGTTTTGTGAAAAATTGTTCTCTGCCTATTCATTTCTGGAGAAACTCAACAGGTCTGTCAGCATCTGCAGAGACAGAAAAACGGTGTTACTATTTCAAGCCCAGTGTGATACATCTTCACAACTGAAAAGCATTGGAAACTTGGCTTTTTAATATTTTGCCAGAGGTGGGAGATAGGTGACAGGGAATAGAGGGCCTGGCAAAGATAAACCGGCTTTTAGCAGTGGTGAATGTGAAGATGATATAAAATGGGTTTAAATTAAGGTGTGAATGGGGAAAGGCGTTCTCTCTGTTGAGTTGAACATAAAGAAGACACAATCACACAAGGTCATAGGGAGGCCAGGAGAGAGAATGTTGACTATGTAGCATTATATAGATCTGGCCATAATTACGTTTTTACTGTCGAGATCATCACTTCCTTTAGCCAAAGGATATCAGGCTTGACTTCGTATTGGCACTAGTAAGCGATTCATACTGCCTTAGTATTGTAATAGAGAGAAAAAAAAATCACAGTATGAAGTTTGGGCTGAGTATTGTTTACCTGTCATGTTTAATATGGTTTCAAATTTGCAGTATTTATCTTTAAATGCTTGTTCTTGAAGTTAGTATTGGATTGAGTGTAGAAGGTTGAGGAATGACGTTATAGAAGTTTCTAAGATCATGAGAGATATCGATAGGGTGAATAGCCAAGGTCTTTTCCACAGGATGGGGGAGTTCAGCCATACAAGGCATAGGTTTAAGGTGAAAGAGGGAAGATTTACAAGGGACTCAGGGGCCAATGTTTTTACACAGAGGGAGATGTGAGTATGGAATGAACTGCCAGTGTAAGAGTGGTTGATGCCAGTACAGCTAAAACATTTAAAACTCATTTGGACAAACATATGGATAGTAAACATTTAGAGGCATATGGACCAAATGAAAGCAGATGGGACGAGCTTAATTTTGAAAACCTGGCCAGCATGGATATTTAGAAAAGCTTCACGCAGGTTCGCAATGGTTTTGTGAAAGTGAAATTATACTTTGCCCTGTAAAATCATGCAAAGTATTTCTGGAGAGGCCTGAGAATGTAACAAGCGGACTTGATAAAGGGGATCTGGTAGACACCAGGCTTTCCAGAGTTTTTCCACAATGTATTACAAAATAAAAGTTCTGACACAAGATAGAAGCTCGTAGGACGATGGAGAATGTATTAACATGGAATGATGATTGGTTAGCACATAGAAATCGGAGAGTCAGGGTTAATAGATCTTCATGATAAAGGTGTATCTCCTGGAGGACCACAGCTATCAGTCCGATGGCATCAGTTATTTACACTCTATACTGATAGTCTGAAGGAGGGAGCTGAGTGCAATGTACATCCGAGTTTGATGATGACACTGAGAATTAAAAGGCAGGCTTTTATTTAATGGAGAGCACTTCCAGAAAAAAGAACAGTACAAAGGATTGGAGGGTTCCTGTGTATGAAACATAAAGTTAGCATGCAGATGCAGCAAGTAACTAGGTTGGTTCATTAGCCGGCTTCCAGGAATGATAGGGTTGTTTTATTGAGAATCTCTAAAATGGTGAGGTGATTATTCATTGGGGTTCAAATGAATGAGGGGTGATACTGCTGAAAATTACACGACACAGAAGGGACTTCAGAAGTTAGATGTTGAGATGTTGTTACCATTCTTGAGTGGAGTCTCGAACTCGTGGACACAGATACCAAATATGGAACATCGATTTCTATCTGAGATGCAAAGTGATGACTTCTCTCAGAAGGTAGTGAATGTCTGGAATTCCCTGACCGAGAGAGGTGTGAAGGGATACAAGGAGTCGGCGAGAAAGTGGAATTAGACCTGGAGTAGATCAGCCACGTTCGTATTAAATGACAGGGCTAGCTTGAGGGGCCGAATAGCCTACTCTTGTTCCTATTTATTTATTTCACGTTATGCTTTTGCAAAGTAACAGGTTATTTTCCTGGAAGTTGTGCTATGTAATGCTACATTCGGGTGAGCAGTGGATTTGTGTGAGTTAACACTGTGTGGGGTATGGGGGCAGTATTCACAGTAAATCTGGGTCTGTAACACGACCCATAGACGCTGGAGCAAACGCTGCGGAGAGGGGAAGCCTGGAAACAGGGATCGGGGGTGAGTGTCACTTCCTGACCCAGCCTGGATTTTCCAAGTACATTGCCAAAACTGCACATAACCATCGGAGTGGCCTTGATATGCCCCTATGTATCAGGTCCGAAGGGCTGAATGGAACATCAGAACATAGGGCTAAGGGACACGAGTGGGCCTTTCGGCCCTTTGACACTAGTCCACCAGTAAATAAACTCGTGGTTCATCTCATTCTGGTCCCAGCTGCGCTTTTCTCTCCATGCACCATTATCCCTGATTTACCTGTCTATGGACAATCAGATGAAGCCAGCCTCGATATAATATAAAGATTCCGCCAACCCAAACTTCTGGGAAAGAGAATTCCCACTGAATGAATTCTCACTTTGTGATTTTTTTCTCTCTCCAGTTGTGACTGAGGATGGAGGGTGTCACTGTTTCCTTTTCTAGTCCCACTCTTCCACTGCTCACAACAAATTTTAAATGTAACCAGCTTGGTGATATGACCGATGATAAAGGTCTCAGACTGGGCCAGATTCAGTGATAAGAACAAGTCAGGCAGATTTCTTTAGTCAGCCACAAGTTACTAACAGAACTAACGGAGGTGTCACTTGGGTCTGTTGGCAGCACTGCTGCCTTACAATACCAATGAGCTTGGTTTAATTCCAACCACGGGCGACCCTCTATCTGGAGGTTGGACATTCTCCCCATACCTGTGTGGGTTTCCTCCAACTGCTCCAGTTTCCTGCCACATTCCAAAGATGTGCAGCTTAAAGTGGATTGCCCATAGTGCCCAGGGATGTATAGGTTTGATGGGTTAGTTATTGGAAATGCAGGGTAACACAGATAAGACTGAGGGGGAGAGGGCACGTCCAGGTGGATGCCGTTTGGTGGGTCAGTGTGGACTTAATGGACGGAATATCCTGTCTCCACACTGTAGAGGTTCTATGACAATGACAACAAATTTGGACGATACAAACACCCAGTGCGTGTATACCTGATCCACTCTCCTCAAGGTCTAGTTTTTTTTTTCTCTAATTCCAAGAGTAACCTGTTAAAGCCTTCATAATATAAGCCCTTTACCCCAGGAATACGTGAAATGAAATATCTCTGAACTGCTTCCAATGTAATTATATCCTTTCTCAGATAAGGAGATACAAAAAACTAATCTCACACTCAGATCAAAATGTTTATAATTGTTTTCTCAAAGTGCTGTGAGTCTTTGGAACACTCTTCCCCGCAGAGTATTGGAGGCAGGGATAATGAATATTTTTGAGGCACAGATGGAAGATTCATAAATAACAACAGAGTCAAGGATTATCGTGGAATGGGCAGCAATGTGCAGTGTGGGGGGAAATGTAGACAGTGGTATCAAATGACACGGCTTCAGAACCTCCAGGAATATAATGCAAAATGAAATGATAATATCGATAAAATGTTAAGGGGGAATACTAGACGGCGGGGATCCAGAAGGTCTGCTTTGCTGGGCTCTGCATCAACACACGGGCAAAGTGGTTCTCTAACCCACCCCATCCCAGCCATTTACTTAAATTCCAACACTAAAAGAGCGATAGAATCTTTACTAATCCCGATTTGTCAAAGGGAAATGACAAAACATGGGGAAAGGATCGAGTAAGTCCCAACAAGTGGTGCACCCGTCAGAAGCATCGAGCATGCCTGAGGCTGTAGCTGCAACCAATTCTGCTCGTTCCATGGACCCAGTTACTCACCAGGTTTTGGTCACTGAGTTCACCAAGTTACGCGAAATGATTGAAGCCATGATTGATGAACAGTTCAGCTGTGGCCAGAGCCGCTCTCAGCCGTGCTCCAAAAACATGAGCAGCAACTTGACAGCCTTGGAAACAGAACATACGATGCCAAGCGCTGAACTGAAGCGACAGAGACCGTGATCGAGACCTCTCAGGAGAGGAGCCTCGCCCTTGAAAAACAGGTCTGCACCTTAACTGACCAAGATGACGACCTCGAGAACAGGGGTAAGATGAAGAATATTCACGTTGTCGGTTTGCTGGAGCGGACAGAAGGTGATCAGCTGGTGAGTGTTTTCAAGAACTGGCTGCAGTGATTCCTTCACTTTGAAACTGAGGAGGGACGGGTGAAGAGTGAGACAGTTCATCGGTTATAGCTCGGAAGTCAGACTCAGACCAACGCCTTCATCCTGTCATTACGCGATTACGTAGTTATGGGGACAAACAAAGACTGGTGAAAGCTTTCAGAACCCGGGGAAAGATCCGATGGGTTTAATTCACGAGAGCTCCAGGATTACGTTCTTTCAGGACTTTTTAGCGGCGGTGATTCAGGAAAGAAAATCTTTTGATGAGATCAAGAGAAGAGTAAGGGAACTCTGGATTCAGTATTCCTTACGGTATCCAGCGGTGCTCTGTATTGATTTCAATGGATCCACGAACTCGTGTGACTCTCCAGAGAAAGAGAAAACTTTATGGACATTTTAATGTAAGCTGGATATTTAGATAATCATGTTTCTCCTAAAGAGATTTTGTTGGATTTTTCTGGTATTAACCAGTATTAAATTATAGCCATGACTGGGTTGAGTACTCACTTTTAACTTCTTCGTTAGTATTACTACTCTTTTTCTCTTTCTTTGCTTGTGTCTGGGGTGCAGCTCAAGCTGGAGGGTGTTACAAAGCTAGTTGTGATGACTAAGTGCCAACCAAAGGGCAGTTCAAGCCCGATTTTTGTTGTTAATTTCCAGGATTCCATATTAGTAGAGGGCACAAGATAAAGTTTTGAGATATGTAAGCGTCCCCAGTAGGTGCTAAATTCCCCAATCAAGTGTGATTGGCATTTTGGATTTTATTTCATTCTTTTTTTATTATGTGTTTAGCTTTGGAAAGTTTTGAGAGCTTTTTAGTTCTAGTATTTTAGGTGGTACCGTTTTTAGGCTCAATGAGTCTTTTTTTTCATTAATCATCAGTGATGTGTAATTCGATGTGAAACTCGAGAGTTGAAATGTTGCTACAATGAGTTATGGATAATGATGTGCTTAAATGTTGTACCTGGAACATTAAGGGGAACCATCTGCCAGTAAAGAGGAAAAATGCACTTTCTAGTCTTCAAAAAGAGAGGGTGAATGCTGTCCAATTGCAGGAGATGCACCTTGATGGCAAGGAACATTTGATGTTAAAGCAGGGCGGTTTGATCGGGTTTTTTTTCTCGTCTTTTAACACAGGGAGTAGGGGAGAAGCCATCCCAGTGAAGAAGAATCTTCCATTTAAATTAGTAGATTGCATTCGACACTCACGGGAGGATCATCATCCCCAAAGTCTTGAACCATGGGATGTAATACAGTATTTTGAATGATTATTGACCCCCGTGCACAATCTTAAAATCCTGGTAGATGCATTTTCCAAATTAAGTTATCTTGCATCATGGCACATAATTGTAGAAGGAGATTTCAACTGTCTTATGGACCCACGGTGGACAGAGTGTCCAAATGTCCCAAATACCCGCGTTATGATGTAAGCAATTAGTGGATTTGTGTGCAGAAGTAGAGCTGGTAGATGTCTGGAGGCAGATATACCTCAAAGTAGGGATTTTATTTTCTCCTTTAACCCGCAGACGAGGTTGATCTCTTTCCCATCCCTGCAACAATCTTAGATTCGGTGGCATCCTACACAATTGGGAATATTATCCCAACATTCCTGCCCCAGAAGTAAGATAGACATAACATAAGATTATGTTGTATGCAGATGAGGGTCTTATGTTTTTGTCAAATCCCACAGTTTCGGCAGCTCACGTGATGTAATGCATTAATTCGCTTATCACCTTTTCGGGCTATAAGATTAATTTTACAAAGTTTGTGTCCATCCCTATGGGAGGTCTCAGGGAAATACCTGATTTTGAAGGCAAACCCTGGTTTCCTTTTAAATGGTCACGACGGTGGTTTCCCTATTTCAGTATATTCATTACATCCATCTTTGATCATTTATTTAATGTGAACTATGTCCATTTGTTTGACAAAATTAAACAAGACCTTCAAAGATGGGAGGCACTTCCAACATCCTGGCTAGGTCGGATAGCTGTTCTTCAAATGAATGTCCTTCCTTATTTGCTATACCGCATGTGAATGCTTCCTTTGATCTTTCCCAGACAGATATTTAGGAGATTTAATGGCTGGTTTAGCTCTTTTATTTGGCACTATAAGCGACTCTTTATCAAGCTAACCAAATTGCAACAACCCCACAGAGTGTGGGGAGTAGATTCCCAGATTAAAATCTATCAATTAAGCTCTTTATTATCCCATGTTAGTGTCTGAGCCACTGAGGACTCAGCGTCACTCTGGTTAGATATTGAACCCTCTCAGAGAAGGTGAACCCTTATTAGTCTGTTTATCTTAGAAAAAATGACATTGTGGAGTATTCTCATAACCCAATAATTATGAATACTGTTAAAACATGAATGACAATGCGTCAGATCGAGGGCAATACAGCCAAAACCATGTTTCTTAGCCCTACAATTGGTATACCGAGTTGTCAACCGGGGATAATGGATTCCATGTTTAAACTGTGGGAAGCCAGGGGTGTAACTTGCTTGAGTGATTTAGAATTAATAGAATCCCTACAGTGTGGAAACAAGCCCTTGGGCCCAACAAGTCGACTTCGACCCACCCAGACCCATTCCCCTACCATCCTATATTTACCCTGACTAAAGCTCCAACCTACATATCCCTGAACACTATGGGTGATTTATCAATAGCCAATTCATCTAACTGCACATCTTTGGATCCTGGTGCTGTGAGGCCACAGTGCTAACTACTGAGCCACCACGTGTTATTTGAGGGAGAAAGAATGACATCATTTGATCAAATAACTCATAAGTATGGACTACCTACTGAAGATTTCTTCTGTTTTTTTTTCCGGATCAGAGATTTGATTTTTAAAAAATGCAGCTTTACCAGATTCTTACAGATCCGATAGAGAGAAGAGGATGCTTATTGCTGAGAATACACTCTGTCAGTACTCTTTATCACTAGTTGGCGTGTGTCCCCTCAGACGAGACTGTGCAGCTTTGTGATGCCTGCGAGAGAGTGTTGGGGATTCAGAACACTTCGGAGACTTGGGAGGATATTTGTGAAAATGCTCAAAGGATTTTGATCTGTAATAGGACCCATTCCACGCATTTGAAAATTCTTCATAGGGTCTATCTGACCCCAGATTGTCTCTCAAAATGCGAAGTGGGATTATCTTCAGCCTGTCGTAAATGCAGAATGACTACAGGCACTCTTACTCATTGCTTATTGTCCTGCTGCAGGCTTCATATATATTGGAGCACTGTGGTAGCTGTGATAGAGTAGGTATTGGGGACTGAATTGGAGATGGACCCGGTTTTTCTTTTCCTGGGCCTGCCCATGGTCCCTTACGCAGATGCACATGATGAAAAAAATATATCCTTACTTTCTGTGTTAGGAAACATGTTCTGTTGCGTTGGATGTCTGAAAACCCCGGGTCTGTTGTGTCATTGTAAGTTCTTCATGGAGAATATCCCTTTGGACTTTCTCACCAGTATGGTGCATCAAAAAAACAGAGATTTATATAAGACATGGCAACCCTTTTTGGAATACCACAATGCAGGTTTATCTGTGACATTAAGAAGGGCTTTTATATAGCCATGATGATATTGTCTAATGAATCTAATATCCAGCAAGGAATAATTATGAACATAAAAATGCATATAAGAACGAGAGTTATTGTATTGTTATGCTGAGCTGTACTATTTATTCGTTATTTATTGTTTATGTTTGTTTTTCTTCTGTCCATTTAGTGTTTTTAACTTGTTTTGTATGTACATGTACGTGCGTTGAATTTTGTTCAGTTATTTGAGTTGTGTTGTTATTGGGTTATTATAATATTAAAAATCTCTTTTCAATAGAATTACATTTTCAAGAAATTAAAGTGGTAACATTGATAGAATAGAGTCCCAAAGAACTCTCATTAGAGAGACCATATCTAAGTGACATCCTCAGTGCTTGGGAGCCTCATGTGAAGCTTCTGTGATGTTTCCTCCAGCATTTATAGTAGGTTGTATCTGCCGCTCCCAGTTGTCAGTTCCAGCTGTCCGCTGAAACATCTGCAACACAAATTCCCAGCTCGGTGAACAGAACCACAACAACGAACACCCGAGCTACAAATGTTCTCACGAACTATATACACTTCTATAAGAAGCCGTTCAGTTTCCTAGGCTGTAAAGAAATAAGTTCTAACTGTCCAATTTCTCCCCATAACTTAAACCCTTTAGCCCAGGAAACATCTCTGAAATTTCTTCTACGCTCTTCCTTGTTCAATAATATTATTTCTAGAGCAAGGTGAACAAAACTGAACACCATACTCCAACTGCAGCCTTACCAATATCCTGTATAATTGCAACATAACGTCCCAACTTCTATACTCAATGCCCTGATGAAGGCCAGTGTGCCAACAGCCTTCTTCACTGACCTGTGTATCTGTGAGTCAAATTTCAGACAACCGTGCACCTGATCTCTAATGTCCTATATTCCACTACACTCCTTAAGGCCCTCTCATTCATCATTAAACTCCAACCTGGATTTGACTTTCCAAAATGCATGCCGTCACCCTTATCTATGTTACACTCCACATGCTATTTCTCAGCCCACTTCTGCTTCCGATCAAGGTATTGCTGCAATTTCTGGTAATGTTCCTCATCGGATCACTCCTATTTTGGTGTCATCTGCAAACTTACTAACCCTGCACCATCGTTGTGCACCATCGTCCAGATCATTGATATGATCATCAATGGGCCCAGCACCGACCCCTGAGGCACTCCACTAGTCACAGGTCTCCAGTCTGACAAGCATACCTCCACCAGAGCCATTGGCTTCATAACGTCAAGCTAATTGTGTCGCCAATTTGCCAGATTACCTTGGAGTCCATGCAATCTAACCTTCCAGAGCGGCCTACCATGTGGAACCTTATCAAAGGCCTGACTGAAATCCGTATAGACATGTCCACCACCCTGCCCTTGATAACCTTTCTGGTCACTTCCTCAAAAAACTCGAACAAAATGTGTAAGGCATGATCTGCCACGCACAAAGCTATGCTGACTGCTCCAAGTTAAACTCCGTCTTTCCAAATGCATGCATACCTTATCTCTCAGAACTTTCTCAAGTGGTTTACTGAAAACAGATGTGAAGCTTACTGGTGCATACTTCCCAGGTTTTTCTTTGCAGCCCTTCTTGAATAAGGGCACAACATTTGCTATTGCCCAATCTTCCGGGACCTTGGCCCCTGAACTGTCTTCTCTCACCTCTTGCAGTGCTCTTGGATATATATGGTCAGGACCAAGAGATTTATCTGAATTTTTGCATTCCAATATGTCCAACAGCACCTCTACTATGATATTAACGGTACCAAGATATGACAACTAACCTCCCTTCCACCCCTCACCCCCCCAAAGGTCAAAGATCTTCATGTCTTTCTTTATGGTAAACACAGAGGGAAAATTGAGGACCTCGCCCATCTGTTGTGGTTTTACACATGAATGCCCACTTTGGATTTTAAGACGTCCTATTTTCTCTCTAGTCATTCTTTTTCTCTCCAGAGATTCCATTGATTCCAGCTACCTGAACATGAGCCCTCCTTTTTGCTCCTGCAAGTCTCCTCAGTCTCCCTGCATATTTGTTTCTCTAATTCCAACTGATTATTTGGAGACTTATAGTGCAACCACTATAACATCAGCAACTCCCTCATACTTCTTTGCACCATCCACAAAACCTCACTCAACATTATCTCAGTTGCTTCATCTTTAAACACTGGAGGGGTATGCACCTGAATCAGAACTACTGATATTGAAACTGTTTCAATTTACATCTCTCACTTTCAGTGATTTTCACACCCACAGCAGCCTTTGTCAAGGCGCAATGGAGATACAAAGCTGTGAATGGATGGGAGTTACACATCCTGTCACTGCCAGCACTGGCCACAAGTTTCCCCACACTGGGCAGTGATCTAACACAGTGTTACCGAACATTGCAACAATCTGGGTTTATATATGGATGAACCAGTGCGGTCTGCACAGCTCCCCGTGCTGGGCATTTAACCCAGGATTATAGATCAAGCATTGGTGTGGGCTGCACAGAATTCCACTCTGGACATTGCTGGGTTGCATTCAGCAGTACGGTAGCTGGATCTGTACAGTGCTCCATCCTGAACGCACAATGGATGGGCTGGTTATGTGAATTGGATTGCAAATATAAGAGAACTAAACATCTGGCAGTGCCTTTATTTTGTGTTTTCATTCTTGTGACTGGACCCTTCAAATCCTGACTCATCTGATTAGACCCGACTCTCTGGATGAGTGATGATAACTGTTGTTACAGCATCTGGGTCTGCAACGTGACTAACAAATGGAGCAGAGGCTGCAGAGAGGGGGGTCTCCGTAAAATGGAATGAGGGAATCAGTATCAGAGCAGCCGTGCTCTTAGTAAATGGTGGGGCAGGATTATGTGGACGACGAATGCAACTTATTCATCTATTTCCCTTTGTAACAGGCAAACTCCGCCGCCCCCACCCCGCCAGTGCCCAAAGCTGGTGGGGAGTGAGTCACCTCCTGCTGTTCCTGAGTAACAGGATCCTGGGGCCTCACAAGACTCCAGATTTCCCAGTGCCATTCTCGAGCTGTTGAGTGACTCCCTCCTGTTCCTGTGTCCCAGTCTCGAGCAGTTGAGTGACTGCCTCCTCTTCCTGTGAGCCAGTCTCGAGCAGTTGAGTGACTGCCTCCTGTTCCTGTGCCCCAGTCTCGAGCAGTTGAGTGACTGCATCCTCTTCCTGTGTCACCCCTCAGCCTCAACACTTGAAGATAGTCCCAGCCTATTCAAACTCTCCCTGTAATTCTAACCCTCCAACACCTGCAACGTTCTTTTAAATCTCTTCTGCACCCTTTCAAGTTTGACAACATCTTTCCAACAGCAGGGAGACCAGAATTAAAGGCAATATCACAAAAGTAGCCAAACCAATGTCCTGTACAGATTTTGTCATACAAACACTGAGACTCAAAACACGCACCAATAACGGGAAGGTCACTTAGTGCCTTCTTCACTCTGCTGTCTACCTGTGACGGCACTTTCAAGGAACGGAGAACCTGCACCACCAGGTGACACAGTAGCTCAGTAGCTTGGAGTGCTACCTCAGAGCACAGCGATCTGGGTTTAATTCTATCCTTGAATGACTGCCTGTGTGGGGTTTGCACATTCTCCCCGTGTCTGCGTGCGTTTCCTCCGGGTGCTACGTTTTCCTGCCACAGTACAAAGATATACCGGCAAGTGTAGATTGGCCCTGCTAAATTGCCACAAGCACCCAGGGATGTGTGGGCGAGGTGGAATAGCCATGGGAAATGCAGACTCAGAGGGACAGGGTAGGGGTTTCTCCAGTAGGATACTGTTTAGAGGGTCGGTGTGGCCTTGATGGGCCGAATAGCCTGTTTCGTCACTGGAGGAATTCTATAATTTCAATGGAGTTCTATTTGAGTGGCAACTTTCGACAGAACCCTACCTACATATCTTGCCCTGATTTGTCTTGCTAAAATGCAACACTCGCATTTATCTAAATTTAACTCCATCCGCCACCTCTCAGCTCACCTAATCAACTTTCTCTCTGTTCGGAGATATCATTTTTCACTGTCAACTACACCACCAAATTTGGAATTATCCACAAGCTTACTGACCATACTTCAGATACTCAAATGCGAATGGTTTGTGTAAGTGACAAGAGCCAGTGGACTCACTGTTGACCTTTGTGGCATACCACTGGTCACAGGTCTCCAAGTTCAATGAACAAATGCCCACTGTCACGCCCTGTCTCCAATATTCAAGAAAATGTTGGATCTAAATGGTGAACTCTCCCTGGATCCCAGGCAGTCTGACCTTGCTAACCAGTCTACCATGTAGAACATTTTGGTTTTCATACTGAATTCCATAAAGACAACATCCACTGTCCTGCCTTCATCAATCATCTTCATCACTTCCTCAAAACATTCCACAGAGTCAGTGAGATGTGATCTCCAACGTACAAAGCCCTCTTCAGTCCTTGTCTTTCCAAATGCATATACATCCTTTCCCTCAAAACCCCCTCCAATCATTTAGTCACCATTGACGTCAGGCTCACCAGTCTATAATTACCTGGTTTTTCCTTCCTTTCTTAAATAATGACACTACGTTAGCAGCCCTCCAGTACCATGGCACCTCCCCTGTGGAAATCAATGATACAAATATATCAGCAAAATACAGAGCAATCTCTTTCGTAGCTTCCCACAAACGTCTGGAATATAACTGATCAGGTCCCAGGGATTTGTTCACCTTTATGTGTTTTAAAATGTCACACACCTCCTTGTAATATAGACACTTTTCAAGATATCACTATACATTTCCTCATTCTCTCGCTCTTGTAACTCCCTCCACATTAAATACTGAGGAGAAATACTCGTTTCATATCCCTCCCATCTCTTGTGGTTCCACATATAGATAGCCTTACTTATCTTAAAGGTGCCCTATTCTCTCCCTAGTTAATCTTTTGCCATTAAAAGATTTGTAGAATTTCTTCAATACCTCATTAACTCTATTCCTAAAGCCAACTTGTGTTCCCATTTTTCTGGCCCTATTTCCCCGTTGACTATACACTTACTGCCCTTATACTCCTCTGGGAATCCACTTGATCTCAGTCCTGTTTACCTGACATATGCCTCTTCCTTACCTTGACCAAAGCATCAATATATCTAGCCATCCAGCACTCCCTGCACCCACAAGCCTTGCCCATCTCACTAATAGGATCACGTTGGCTCTGGACTCTCTGACACCAAGTTTTAATCGCCTTGCATTTTCCAACCATCCCTTTACCTGTGAATAGGGTATCCTAATCAGCCTTTCACAGGGCTCACCTAACACTTTCAAATTTGGTCTTGTTCAAAGTTAGAACTTTATTGTCTACATTAGGTCTTTCCTATTCCATAAATAGTTTAAACGTAATATTTATGCGTAACAGACTTGAAATGTTAAATAAACACTTCTTGCCCCTCTGTTACAGGATCAAGAGACTGCATGGGACCCTCCTTTCCCTGTATAACAGCTACGAGACATTAAATGACACATCAACCCCTGGATTATAAGCAGCCAATAAACTGTACCTGATGGAGGTCCATCCCTTCTCAGTTACAGAAACAATGAACTCCAGGTGCCCTCTCAGTGACACCTCATACAGCTGCAGCGACAAATCACTTTATTTTTGAATTATTTTGTTGTCAAAGTGTGCTAATATTCCAGAGTTCCACCTTTTCAAGTCACAACAGGCTAATATGGACTGAATGGCCTTCTCCTATCCTTCTGTAAGAGGCCCATAGGGACAGAATTGCTTCGGACTATTGCTGAGCAGCAGTCTCAGTGGTCTGTCTCCAGGTATAAAAGGATTTGATAACAGGGCAATTAAAATCCGGTGTAGCCTCACACTGGTCAATAAGTATCATACTGTAGGTTAAGGCATCTAGAAACTTGCCCACCCGAAGTTTTTTTTAAATGTAGCCGATGTGTTATTTTATAACTGCTTCCTTTCATAAACAGAGTGGAACACATATAGACCCATGCAGTGTTCTGTTAATAATCTCGTATGCAAGGAAACAGAAATAAAAATTGAAAGATTTATGGTCCGTCTGTCAGCAACCCTCATCCATTCCTTCCAAAACCAGTAAATGTTCCCTTTTATAGTGATATGAAAAGTGATGTATGGAACTGGTTAACTGATCCTATTTGTTCAGTGACTGTGATTAATGCCAATCTCCATGGATTCTAATTATCCCAGTGGAGGGTTTCCATCTTTTAATAGTAATTGGGCGCCTTTTATTGTGCTATCCCATAACATGAGCGGGACCATCACCGACAGCACTGACAGGGATCAGCAGATCCAAAGAGAGGGGGAGGAGAGATCAGTATCTGAGAATATTAGATTGGAATGTTTCAACAATGGATCAGAATCTGAGAACATTAGACTGGAATGTTTGAACAACGGATCAGAATCTGAGAACATTACACTGGAATGTTCCAAAAATGTATCAGAATCTGGGAACATTAGACTGGCATGTTCCAACCATAGACAGAAGTTTATCCGATTATATTTGGTATCTTTCTCCATATTATTGGTCGCCATTATCATGGCGGATCTATTACGCTCTTCGCATTATTCAATATTTTTATTATCCCTTCCTGTCTGTCGTTGGTGTTCCTGGTAAGTGTCACTGTCCTTTTTTTTCTATAAACAAGTTATGACTGTATTACTGTTCTTTCATATAGTCTACACTTGTTGTCACTATTATTGTTCCTGTTGAAACTCTGAATCCAGATATTTACTCTACAGACCACTACTAACTACCTCAATGAAAGTGTTTAATTACTGCCTCTCTCGGCTCCGGCACTGTTACTCATGGGTCTCGATGTTGACCTACTCAGTTTCAGCTGCGAACTACAATTTATTGTATCTTTGCCTTTGTTATTTAAATATTAAGAGCATGGACGTCACTGTCTACTGTTCTGGTTACAAACTCCACTTCCTTCCAGTGTTTCCATCCCATACCTGGCCAATATCTGCGGCTGAAGCAGATGAGTCATAACTGTGGGAGATCCATTTGATCATGAGCTCATTCCTGACACCATGCATTGTCCATTTCTAACTTGAAATACTCACCACTCCGCGATGTATCTCACTGGCTTATTCCATCTCCTGTTTGAAACTTGAGTTATAAAATACAATCTTAATGAAGTTAATAATCTGCTGCTGACGCTCCTGGCTTCAAACCTGTTGAAGCAAATCTGATTCGAACTCACACCAACCTCCCATCCATCTGTCATTCATGTGCACACCGATATATATTGCTATTTTCATGGCAATGCCTTTATTTGAACATTTTCAAACACGTTACCTCATCTGTCCATGAAAATTCTCTCGTTCTCTCTCTGTCGATTATCCAAAAGCCTGCCAGTTGTTTGTAATTAAAATAGTTTCCTCCATGTGCGAGCCTTCTCAATGAGTTTCTCATTCAACCATGCCAATCACGCACACACTTGCACTCTCATTGGAAACAGTAATCTGATGCGAGTATAGTTAGCACATGCTCTCCATGCTCGGCAGATAGTGCAGTTTACTGGGCAACACACTCGCATGGTCTGCACAGCTCTCCATGCTGGGCTGTCATCTTGTCCCAGTTTATGTTGTTTGTGGTGTTCTGTGAAGCAAATTCAGAATTTAATATAACATGTTAGCTGATCTGACAGCGCCTTTATTCAATGTTCTAATTCTTGTAATTTTACTCTTGAAGATCTCACTTCTCCAGTTAGTCCCACTGCTGTCTTTTTCCCCATATTTCCACAACCTCCTTCCAGTTAATTAACTGTCTGTTTCTGTCTTTACTGTGAATCTCTGTCCCTCAGTATCTTTCCCTGGCCTTGGGTTTTGGCTATATTTTGTAGCTCAGAAACAGTGAAATGGTGTGTGTCGGGCTGTTTTTCACTTCCCGGTATGTCCCATGTGATGGCTCATGGACAGGCGTGTTTCAGAAGTTATGCGAAACATCCATGTAACTTGGAGTGTACCTGTGTTTGCCAACTCAGGTGGCCTTGGGATCAGTAACACGGTGAAGCCCATTGACTAAAGGACCAGGCATCTAAATTGTCTGACAATGTTGTCACTTTTTTTAAAAAAATGGTTATCTTAATTTTTTTAACAAGAGATCTTAAAGTCCAAACTGCCTACTGTAAACATCTCAAGTAAATAACTTTTAGGGTTTTTGGGTTTTTAATAAATAGTAGTAACAATGGCCAGCTCGCATAGACCAGGCTTTCTAGTTTTTTTCCTTGTAGCTGTAAGTCACCAGGTGCTTGTGTCCCAGAAGGGTTGGAAGTTTTAGTAAATTATCCCGAACTGCTATTCTCTCTGAAGCTTCACTTGATGCTCTTTCCTCCTGGACTGGAGAACTGCATGTCTGAATGCTCCTTGTTACCATGGGGTGTGTTTAGGTGATGTTAGTATATTGGAACAGTTCATTTGTAGACGGTTTTGTATCCATTGTTCGGTTAAGGTTTCCAATAGTTAAGTTATTCTCAAATCCTCTTCATTTTGTATGGATTTTCATTAGAGTGTTTAAATATATTGTGTTTTAATTAATGGTGAGTGGTTTGGCTAGTAGCATCATATCTGGAACTCCCACTTCGCATCTGCCTTTAAAATAAGAAAATGTTGGCATCCAAGCGACTTTCTTGAAATAGTTTGAGGCAGTCTGGTTGGTCTATAGCAAACTGGGGTTTCTTGTCTGGTTCTAAATCGATAATACCAAATTGGGTTTACAATTACAATCCCTACAATGTGAAAACAGGCCATTTGACCCCACAAGTCCACCCTGACCCTCCGAGGAGTGACCTACCCAGAAACATTCCTTTACCCTATTATTACACATTTTTCCGAACTAAGGCATCTAACCCACACATCCCTGAAAACCACAAACAATTTAGCATGGCCAATTCACCTGATATGCACATCTTTAGATTGTGGGAGGAAACCAGAGCATCCAGAATACTCTCATGCAGACACTGGAGAGTATGCAACGGAGACTATTGGGTTCAAAAGTCACATATAGTAGTTGTTGCGGATGTTGAATTCGGTTGGTTTAAAACGTGTTTTGTGTATAAAGATTCTTTCAGTCACTGAGAGTTCTCTGGGTGTGGAAGAAGTGAAGTTGGGGGTTTTACAAAAGGTAATGAAGGCAAAGCTGTAGGAATTGACAGACAAGCTGGAGTTGGGGTTGTGTTTGTGAGAAAATGAGAGATAATTACAGCGATAGCTCAGCAATTACATTTGGTGGAACCACCATCAGACTCTTTGGAAATGGCTGGAATTCAATTTGAAATGAGGCGCCTTGAACATGAGAAGGAATTGAAACCATTTAAATTAAAATGAGAAGTAGAAATAAAAGAAAAGGAAATGAAGAAGAAAGAGAGAAAGAGAGAGAAGAAAACCAGAGATTTTCAACGACAAAAGTTAACAATTCGAGAGGAAAGTTGACATAGAAGGTGGAGATGAAGGCAGCCGGGAGGTTGGATGAGGAGGATAGTAAGGATGAGCAATCCTTTAGTAGCCAAAAGCCTGATGGGGTTCTGTTTACATATGCCCAGGCATTGTCTAAATTTGATGAGAATGATGGAGAAGCCTTTTTAATTTCATTTGAGAATGTGGCTAAATAAATGCAGTGATCAGTGACCATGTGGATTTAGTTGATCCACTCAGAGCTGGTAGGTATTTGCATCCATATCGGAGGAGGTATCTGGCCAGTATAAGGAGGTGAAGAAAGCCACCTGAAGGGCATATGAACTTGGGCCAGAAGCTACAGACAGCGTTTCTGGAATCTAAAAAAAACTCCCTCGTTAAGTGTACATTGAATTTGAAAGAATCAAACAAAGTAATTTTGAAAGGTGGGTATTAGTATTAAAAACAGAGCAAAGGCTATGGCACTCTTAGAGAGATTCTTATTTTGGGGAAGTTCAACAATTCACTTCCTGCAGTCGTGAGAACTCGTGTGGAAGAGCAGAGAGTTACAATGGCAAGGTTAGAAGCTGAAATGGCTGATGATATGATTGGGTTCAGAAATCAAAGTTTGGTTTCTGTGAGAGATGAAGAACGTGTGAGATCTTCTTCAAACATATTCCTGTGAGAGTAAGGTTTACCGGCGTAGGCCAGGAGTAGCAGGTAAAGTGGTTATAGCATTAAGAGGTACAGAAGTATGTAATTCTTTTATGCTGAGACATGAGGAGTTAGGTCATTGAGAGGGACTATTGGAGAAATGAGGAGTGCTCCATTATGTAACGTGTGGTTGGAGTGTCCAGGGCAAACATCAACAGATTTATTCCACAATGGGGAAGGAAGCCTTGAGCTTGGTGTTGGCGTTACAACATTTCAGCATTTAAATTGCGAATAACATACATGAGATAAATCTTTATCACTGATCGTGACCCCTGAAAACTTTGGGGGCATTCAGGTGAAAAAATACCAGTCTGTTTCGATTGAGCTTATTATTGCTGCCGAACAATTTGTAATTATACAGGTGACCGGGCGAGAAAACTAAGTTTTGACACAGTCTGGAGACGTGGATGAAGAAAGACAAAGGCATTCTGTGGCAGGAGTAAAATGACTGAATTCGAATCTCATTGTAAACATTTATATGCACAGAGTCAATATTATATATATATATATATATATATATGCATTGCAGTCATAGAATCACAGAGTCATAGAGATGTACAGCATAGAAGCAGACACTTTAGTCCAACCCGTCCATACCCCCAGATATCCCAACCCAATCTCCTCCCACCTGTCAGCACCCGGCCCATATCCCTCCAAACTCTTCCTATTCATATACCCATCCAAATGCCTCTTAAATGTTGCAATTGTATCAGCCTCCACCAAGTCCTCTGGCAGCTCATTCCACGTATCACCCTCTGCGTGAAAAAGGTTGCCCCTTAGGTCTCTTTGATATCTTTCCCCTCTCACCTTAAACCTATGCCCTCTAGTTCTGGACTCCCCGTCCCCAGGGAAAGACTTTGCCTATTTATCCTATCTATGCCCCTCATAATTTAGTGAACATTTATAAGGTCACCCCTCAGCCTCCGACTCTCCAGGGAAATTAGCTCCAGCCGGTTCAGCCTCTCCCTGTAGCTCAAATCCTCTAGTCCTGGCAACATCCTTGTAAATCTTTTCTAAACCTTTTCAAGTTTCCCAACATCTTTTCGATAGGAAGGAGACCAGAATTGCATGCAATATTCCAACAGTGGCCTAACCAATGTCCTGTCCAGCCGCAACACGACCTCCCAACTCCTGTACTTAATACTATGACCAATAAGGGAAAGCATCCCAAACACCTTCTTCATTCTGCTTTCTACCTGCTACGAATAGAGGAAGATTAGGAGGTCTAAAATGAATCCATCTTTGTATATTAATAGATCATTTTATTAAAGGTGGAGTTGTGAGGATACTATCACTATAAAAAGGTTATTTTCACTTGTTTTTTTTTAAGAGAGGTTTTAAAGGCAGAGGTGCAGAACTGCTGTCTGAAAACAGTTTAAGTAAATAACTGAGGAGGCCTTTAGGTTTTATTAAAACGGTGGTAACAATGGAAGGGCAGTGGCCAGCTCTCCCAGAGCAGGGTTACTCATTTTGTTTTTAGCTGCAGCATTCAGAAGCTGTTGGAGATCCCAGAAGGGTTCGAAGTTTGAATACATGATCCCCAGCTGCTTTTCTCTCTGAGATGTTTGTTGATGTTGATTTTTCCTGGATCAAAAAACTGCTTGTAAGAATCTGTATTTGAATTGATCTTTGTGCCACGCAGTGTATACCAAGAAGGTAAGGTATCTATTGTTTGTGTAAGTGTACCAACATATAAGCTCTCCCAAAATTTTCTTTGATTGTATTTTAACTAAAGCATTTGAATAGATTATACTTGGCTTAATGTTGAGTGCTTTGACCAGTCACAACATATCTGGAAAATACACTTCACATCTCTCTTTCAAATAAGGAATGGTTTGGCTCTAAGTGGCCTTCTTAAAATATTTTGCGGGGATCTGGTCTGGTCCACAATATTTGTAGCCGAGGGGTTTCTGACTGATTCCTGTTGTTGAAACGTTAGTGGAGTTGCTGGGGATGGTTTGCTGGGGCTTGTGCTGTGAGCTGCCTCAGACATTTAGGGAGACCGGAGGATTTGGTGACCCAACTTTGGATGGAGCATGGGGACTATGGTAACAGCATCTGGGTGTGTAACATGAACACCAAATGGAGCAGAGGCTGCAGACAGGAAAAGATCTGAAACCACGGAGTGAGTGTGTGTAGGGAAAGGGATCTGCTGTATCAACCCCGGGTTTTCCAGGAACAGCTTCCCAAGCCACACTTAACCCAGGAGCAGAGTGTGAGGGGATCTGGACTGAACAAGGAGCTGGTCACAGAGCGGTGTCACCTTCTTCAACATGACCTGCAGCTTCACGCCAGGGGGAAGACGGTGCTGCCGGTGGCTATTAGGGTCACAGTTTCATTCAGCTTCTGTGATCCGAAACTTTCCAGGTCGGAGTCAGTGACATGTCCATCATCTCCCAGTATCTCAACATCAATGTCACCATTCAGTGATGGAGGATGTATATGGTGGATGAGGTCAATACATTGCTTCTCCCTCAGCGGGAAGCTGCCAGGTGTATCCTTATTTTCCCAGTATAGTGGGATTCCTGAAGGTGTACATGGAATCTGCAGAGCAGCCATTACATGGGGAGAGGTAGAGGAACTGAAGGAGCTCTCACTCGATTAATGTTACAGTGTGTCCATGCACAATACATTATGTTGGTGAATACTCCTGTCCTGAAAGCAGCCATAGCTCCTTCATTCAGAAGCAGGCAGCCATTCCCATCTTCTACGGGTCTCCTTGTAGAAAGGAATGAATATATCTTGGATAAAGGCCGTCCACTTGATACACGTTTCAAAACACCATCCCCACCACCAACCAACCACAACAAAATATTCTATGTGAACGGAGAGCAATGTGGTCACTTGGAATGTCAAGGAGCAGATAATCAGGGATGGAGCACATCTCCCATGTCTGAACGGGTCTGAGTGAACCCCCCAGTACACAGTATCATTAAACCCTGTAATCCCTCTCCATTTCAGTAACATACTGCCTTCCATTATTCCTGTAAATGAAATTATGTTATATTATGTTGTATTGCTCCTTCCAAATTATTATCCATTGCCTTGAACTTTCTGTATCTATTTGCAGACACTCCACCCTCTCTTGATAATTTAATCTCTTGTTTATCCAAGCGACATCACCAAACTCAGTATCTGGATATCTGTTCCAACCTCCTGATCATTGATGTAGATTGTAAATAGTTGAGGTACCCGCACTGGTCACTGTGTGACTCCACTGGTGACGTTCTGACAAACTGATTAAGACTGACTTATCCAGAGAGCCTGCTTCCTGTTTGATAGACAGTCCTCCCTCTATACTGTGTAACACGGTCAAAAGGCTGAGTGTGGACGAGGAGCATCAGTCAGGAATCCAACCCCTCGAACCAGCTCCGCCATTGAATACAATCATGCTTGATGTTATCGCGGCCTCTGTTCCACTTTCCTGCTATCTCTCCATCCTTAGACACCTTATTTGCAGGAATCAGTTGAGGGAACTATCTCTGAGCTCCTTCCAACATAACAATGCACTTTCTTCATTGAGTAGAAAAATTCTTTACACACTACTCCAATGTGATCTCACTAAGATCCTGTACAGAGGCAGCAGAAACATTACCAGGCTGCTGAAAGGTTCCCGTCCAGTTTAGAGCAGTCTCAGCTCTCTAGGGTAATACACAGCATTGTTTAAAATCATTGTCCTTTTCTACTCTACATGCATAACTCTAGAGAAAATCTCACAATAATGCTTGAGAAGAGCATGAATAACGTGGCGAGATGACCTCTAACATTAATTTTATTTAGAATCTGACCATTGGGGAGGTGCCAGAGTGCTGGAGAACGATTAATACAATTCCACTTCACAGTAATCATGATTTGGAGATGCCGGTGTTGGACTGGGGTGTCCACAGTTAAAAATCACACAACGCCAGGTTATAGTCCAACAGGTTTAATTGGAAGCACATTAGCTTTCAGAGAACCGCACCTTCTTCAGGTGATTGTGGGGGACAAAATTGTAAGGCACAGTATTTATAGCAAAAAATTACAGTATGATGTAACTGAAACTACACATTGAAAATTACCTTGATTGTCTGTTGAGTCTTTCATCTGTTCGAATACCATGATAGTTTAGCTTCTTCCGTGTGTAAATCAAAAAACCTTTTATTTTAAGTTGCATTCTCAGGTTAACTGTAACAAGTGGGTTAGTTACACAATATGTCGAAGGTGTTAGCGCCCTGTGTTCTCTGTCCATGCCATGATTTTAGATCGATTCTAACCTAAAAAGTCAGATAACAGAGTTTTACTGTTTTTGAGTAAAGTACAATGTAACTCTGCAAGTACAAATTCACCCCACAAAATGTATGTGCGCATATGGGTCTTTGTGTCTGTCTGTGTGTATGTCTGTCTGGCTTGGGGGTTGTAAGTGTGAGTGAGAGTGTACATGTGTGTGTAGTGATTGCAGAGTGTCTTAATTCAGTGAGGGGGTGCATGTGTGAGTGTGGTAGTGTGTCTGGGGTGGGGGTTTGCGAGTGTCTGTGAGAGAGAGGGTATATGTGCCTGCATGAGTGTAGAGTGGTCTCAGTCTCTGAGAGGATGCATGTGTGAGTATGGGAGTGTGTGTGTCTGTAAGGGTGTGCGCGAGTGTCTGTGTGCATGTCTGTGTATATGTGTGTCCGTGTGTATGTGTGTATATAGGAGTGACTGTGTGTGTGTGTGTGTGTGTGTGTGTGTGTGTGTAAGTGTGTCTGTGTGTGTATATAGTGCACTGGTGGTCGCCTGTAGTATGACATGAACCCAAGGGCCCGGTTGAGGCCCTCCCTATGGGTACCAAACTTAGCTATCAGCCCCCGTTTGGCCACTTTTCGCTGTTGCCTGTCCTGAAGTCTGCCTTTTGATTAGGTTACTTACAGTGTGGAAACAGGCCCTTCGGCCCAACAAGTCCACACCGACCCGCCGAAGCGCAACCCACCCATACCCCTACATATACCCCTTACCTAACACTACGGGCAATTTAGCATGGCCGATTCACCTGACCCGCACATCTTTGGACTGTGGGAGGAAACCGGAGCACCCGGAGGAAACCCACACAGACACGGAGAGAATGTGCAAACTCCACACAGTCAGTCGCCTGAGGCGGGAATTGAACCCAGGTCCCTGGCGCTGTGAGGCAGCAGTGGTAACCACTGTGCCCACCGTGCCTTGGAGGATAATCAGCCGAAGGTCCGAGGTCGAATGTCCTGTACCGCAGAAGTGTCCCGAACTGGGAGGCAACACTTCTGTCTGTTGATTGTTGTGTGGTGCCCATTCATCTGTTGCTGTAGCCTTTGCTCGGTTTCCCCAGTGTACCATGCCTCCAGGCGCCCTTGCCTGCAACGTATAAGATAGACAATGTTGGCTGAGTCACATGAGTACCTGCCACGTACATGGTGGGAGGTGTCCTCACATGTAATGGTAATACCCATGTCCACATTCTGACACGTCTTGCAGCGCCTACCGTGACAGGGTTGTATGGCGCTGTCCTGAAAGCTGGGCAGCTTGCTATAAACATATAATCTGTTTGAGGTTTGGTGGTTGTTTAAAGGCAAGCAGTGGAGGTGTGGGGAAGGTCTTGGCGAGGTGCTCATCTCCGTTGATAATGTGTTGCAGGTCACGAAGAACATGGCATCATTTTTCAGCTCCTGGGAAGTACTGAACAACGAAGTTGTCCCAGCAAGGTACCGTAATAACTTCCTTCGGAGATAGACACGTGCTCCCTATAACAAAGTGACAAAAACTGAACACAATACTCGAAGTGCGGCCTTACCAAAGTCCTGTATAACTGCAACATAAATTCCCAACTTCCATACTCAATATCCTGCCTGATGAAGGCCATTGTGCCAAATGCCTTCTTCACTGCCCTGTCTACATGTGACTCCACTCTCAGTGAACCGTGCACCTGAACACCAAGGTCTCTCTGCCCACTACACCCCTTAAGGCCCTCCCATTCACCATGAAACTCCTACCTTGAGTTGAGTTTCCAAGACATCACATATCTATATTAAATTCCATTTGCCATTTCTCGGCCCACTTCCCCACCTGATTAAGGTCCTGCTGCAATTTCTGATAAACTTACTCACTGATCATGCTCCCACTTATTTTAGTGCCATCTGTAAACTTACAAATCATACCTTGTATATTCTCAACCAACTCATAGATAACAAACAGCAATGGACCCAGCCTCCAGTCTGACAAGCATCCTTCCACTAAACCCTCTGCTTCCTACCGTCAAGCCAACTGTGTATCCAATTGGTCAGTTCCACAACATTCCACGTGATGGAACTCTCCAGAGCAGCCTGCCATGTGGAACCTTATCAAAGGCCTTACTGATATCCATAGAGACTATGGTTACCGCTCGGCCCTCATCAACCTGCTTGGTCACTTCCTCAGCGAACTCGAACAAATTTGGGAAGCATGATCTCCCACTCACAAGTCTATGCTGACTGCTCTGAATCAAACCCTGTGTAAGTAATGGGTGCAGTCAATGGTATGCTGTCCTTCATTGTAAGATGATTCAAGTACATAAGTAATGCCATCTTCCTGCTGTTGTAGGGCCTTGCTGAGACTGTGGTTGGGACACTCCCTACGGATTTGATCTCCTTTGTAAGGAATGATCTCCTTACCACAGACATGCGTGATGGTATCACGAGGATAGAGTGAAGAAGCTGAGTGTTTAATCAGTAGAGCTGTGAGAGAAGAAGAAATGGTGACGCTGAAACACGAGGAGTGGCAGTGATCACTTATTTCCAAAAGAGATATTGACAGGGAGAGACATTCCAGACTTTACCCAGGATTGATTGGTTTGATTTATTGTCATGTGTACCTCAGTACAGGAAAACGCTTTAGTTATGAGCAGTGGAGGAAGATCACAGTAAACATGGCCAGGCAGGTCATAGGGTGGAAATAGACTTGGACAGAGTAAGGCATAACGGTTACATTGAACAGCACGTGCACTAGACAAGATCAACATGAACACGATCAGCATTATTTGAACTTAGAGAGTCCATTTATCAGTCTAACGTGACTTTCCTAATAGTTTATATGCCTAAATTAACTCTCCCCACGTTATTGTGCAGTCGGCGTGTAAACCCGTACTGAACGTCAGGTTGTTCACAATCCCCAACAGCAGCCACAATACTTGCCATCTGAAACAGGTAGCCATTCCCATCCACTTCCACCCTACATAGAGAACACCAGGCTGGCTTCTCGGAGATGGAAGGTGCCTTCTTGTGACCTCACACAAGACATATGGCTTTCCTCCTCACCAGTAGAAAACGCCGTTAAAGTCCCACGTGTGTATCATGACAGACGGAGCTACGAGGAACAACGTGGAGCAGTCTGTCTGTGCAGCCTCTGATCCACTTGTTCATCATGTTAGAGCATCAGTTAGGAGACAGCGAGGCTTGTTGATGCTGAAGATCAGAGTAGACCGTAGTTTGGTGGAAAAGCACAGCAGGAGAATCGACGTTTCGGGCATAAGCCATTCATCAGGAATCAGCATCAATTAGCTCATTCTGTCCCTGTGTAAGTGCATTGAGGTGGGAATGGCCTCCTACTGTTCCTGTGTAAGTGACTCAAGGGACTGACTGGCTTCTTCCTCGTCCGATTGGACAGGGCCAAGGGCCTGATTGGGTTACCCCTGGTTCCTGTATAACAGCTCGATGTGCTGACTAGTGTGATGATGCTGTTATTTTGTTCTGGTTTCTTTAACGAGAGAGATTGAATGACCGTTCCCAAGCTGGCTAGTTAGGGCCACTTGAGTGAACAACTAGTGAGGCCTTAGGTTTATTTTAATGCAGATGGAATGGGTATGGTCAGCTCTCACAGATTAGGATTTCTGGGTTTTGGTTTCTCAGTACCATCAGAAATTATTGGGGTCTCCACCGAGTTGAAAACTTTAGTGAATGTCTCCTGGCAGCTACTCTGTATGGATTTTCTCTTGGTGCTGTTTTTAAATCCTGAATTGGAGAAATATTTGTGTCATTCAGTGTCTGAATATTCCTTTTTTCCGAGGGCTGTGTTCATGTGATTTCCAGTATAAGAACAGTTCATTCGTATTAGTTCCTAGATCTATTATTCTGTTAACTCGTCCAATATAATTACATTATTCTAAATTCTTCTTTCTTTGGTTTTATTTCATCTATCGTGTTTAAGTAAATGGTGTTATGCTTCACACCGAGTTGTTTGACCACTCACATTGCATCTGGAACAGACACTTCACATTTTCTTTAAAATAAAAAACATTAGAGTCTAGGCTACCGTCTTCAAATATTGTCGAGGGGCTCTGGTGTGGCCCATCACACTAGAATCCTTCTCTTCCTGAGTAATATGTTGGAGGCACCGAATGGGCTGTCCCTGTTCTTCTCCAATAGTGTCAATGGGCTGAACGACTTCCTCATATTCCTGTGAAACCAGTGTAAGGTGCGGAATGAACTCTTATTTTACTGTGGCAATGTGCAGTGTCAGACAGTCCTTTATATGAATGTTATGGACTCTTTAAAGGCACAAGCCTCAATGGAGTCCATGTCTTGCTGCACATGGACACAGTCCAGTTCAGGAGCTGACGGGGGCATCAAATTATTCTGAACATTGTGGAATCCTCAGTGACCATCCCCACTTCGGATCTTATGGTGGGGAGGGTGGGGGCGGGGAGACATTGATGAAGCAGCTGAAGATGTTTGTGAAGAGGAAGCTACCCTGAGGATCTCCCACAGAGGTGACCCAGGACTGAGATGATGAACATCTTCCTTTGTGCCATGTTTGACTCCAAACACTGGAGAGTTTTCTCTGATTCCCATTAAGTTCAGATTTGTTAAGCTCCTTGATGTCAACAGAAGCCTTGATATCAGGGCCAGTCATTTTTACCTGACCCCTTGTGTCAACCTCTATTGGTCATATCAATAAGCCATGGTATAGGAGCAGCAAGGGTTTTCTTCAAACAGGTGGCGTTGAATGTCAGGATTTCTCTTCTCAAGAGTGTTCGGGAGCCAGATGACTGAAAGTATTTGAAGAGGAGGTAGATGGATATTGACCTGTCAGAGAGTTGAGGGCGATGAGGAATTGGGTATGAAAGAGGATTTGAGACCAAGAGCAGATCAGTCTTGATCTTAGTGAAGGGCAAGGCAGGCTTGGGGAGTGAATGACCTGCCCCTGTGTCTGATGTTCTCACATTCTGTTATTGGAAAGTTAGTGGGTGATATTTTCATGAATGTTCTGTTATTGAATGTTGCCGTCAGGGAGACCAGAGGATTTTGTGAGCCATCGCTGGGTGAGGTATGGGGGCTGCATTCATAGTGAATTTGGGTCTAAAACATGACCAACAAATGGAGCACAAGTCGCAGAGAGGCGAAGCTCTGTAAAGAGAGATGAGGGGCCTCTTTCATACCTATCATGGGTTTTACAATTACATTTCTCAAATCACCTCAAAGTGTGTGGGACAGTCTTGAAGGGCCGAATGATCTCCTCTGTTTCTGTGCACCAGGTTATAGAAGTAAGTAGCCTCTAAATGCTCCTGCCTAACAGGTTTAATGGGCTGAATGGAACACAGGAACACGGGATTGAGGGACAGGAGTGAATCATTAGACACTTTGAGCCTTCTCCACCAGGCGCTAAGATTGTGGCTGATCAGGTTGGGGTCTCAGCCCCACTTTCCTGTCTGTGTCCCATTATCCATGACTCAGTTCTCTGTCAATTATTTCACTAATGCAACTGTCAATCAATGTGAACATAGAGGCATGATAGACTTCCAGTGAAGAGGATTCGGATTTGAACGGATGGATATGTAGCCTGTGCACAGTACATCATGGTGGTGAGGTGGATGGGGGTGGGGGGTGAAAGGTGATGGACAGATCAAGAGTTCCCCGGAACGTTCTGTCCCTGACATTCTATAACTGGCATTCCCCGGAACGTTCTGTCCCTGACGTTGTTTGTTTGTGAACGGCCGGACGTCAGTGAATTGAACAAACGATAAGATCCTGAGGGAAGAGATCCCGTTCCAGGGAGAAGGAGACACTGTTCCGAAGGCCCCTCAGGCAGTTAAAGGGGGGAATACGTTTTCCCTGCGTTTACATTTCTCCACGACACAGGATCGACCACAGTTTAGACCAAAATACAGAAATTCCCAAACTCCGTTTGTCTTCGGGAAACTGGGGGAGAATCCTTCAGGACAGCAACGTTCCCACCCTCCGTATTAGGAACTGGGAAGGAGTGACCTGTGTCTGCTCTCGAGTGATCGAGTGTGTGGGAATGTTCTAGAAACCATCTGTCCTTATGGATGTGTCTCTGTGTGTTTAGGGAGGGAGGGTTTCTTGTGGGTTATGTCACATTTTTGTCAGTAATTCCGACCTTCCCATTTGTTATTCCAGCTCCAATTATTTTAATAAATCCCTGAATACAGGGACACATTTGAAAATCTCACTGGGTCCCCGATCAAACGGGTCCCTTTGCCTCCAGGCTGATGGATAATGGGTTTGTTTTCCTTCCTCACAGTTAACGTAGTGACCATCTACGTCCTGCTTTATAAAGATTGTGGATTGTCTCCATGTGTCAGACGTTACCTGGGAGCCATGGCAGCGGCGGATCTCCTGGTCATTATCCTCGACCTGATCCTGAGACACATTCCCATTGTTTATCAGGAACAGTTTTATTTCCTGAGGTACTCCGTCCCGGTGTGTAATATCCATGCCGTCCTGCTTTATGCAGCCACTGACTGCTCTGTCTGGTTCACCGTCACTTTCACCTTTGATCGGTTTGTGGCCATTTGTTGCCAGAAGCTGAAAAGTAAATATTGCAGTGAGAAAACGGCGGCTGTGGTTCTGGGAGCAGTGACTGTGCTGAGCTGTTTAAAGAACATTTCCTGGTATTTTATGCTCATGGCTCGGTATGGGCTGTGGAACGCCCCCTGGTTTTGTGAGGTAACACTCGCTGTTTATTACTCCATTGTCTGGGTCACAATCGAGTTCCTCCACCACATTCTAACCCCGGGTGTCCCATTTCTCCTGATTCTGCTGCTCAATGTTCTCACCGTCAGACACATTTTAGTGACCAGCAGAGCCCGCAGGAGACTCCGCGCTCACACCAATGGGGACGCTCAGGCTGACACTGAAATGAGAAACCGAAAAAAATCCATCATTTTACTGTTTGTGATCTCAGCCAATTTCATCCTGTTATGGTCAACGTTAATGCTGTATTCTATATGGAGACGGATGTGGCAGATTGTGAATACCCCTCTGTATCTCCATCTCTTTGTGCGGGAATTGGGCTTCATGCTGCAGCTCCTCAGTTGCTGCACAAACACTGCAATTTATGCCGTGACCCAGACTAAGTTCAGGCAGCAGCTGAAGAATGTGCTGAACTATCCCTTCACCCAAATCCATCCATCAATCAAATTCCCTCATTAATGAATCTATCCGGGATTTTCTCATTTCAGTTCAGTGTTTCAGCGATGGAGCAGCCTGTCTCTATGGTGACAGACTGAGGGTAGCGCTGGTTTGTCCATCCTTATCCCGCAGTTGGGGGTTGGGGGCACAGTGTTACAGGGAAACATTTCAATGTTTCTTACATCTCAGGGCCCAGTGAGAAAAGGCACCATCCCACTGACTGCATCCATCACTTCTATTTGTAAACAATAAAACCGTTGATTAAAGCGTGCCGAGCAGCAGAGTGACCGATGTTGTTGTGTGTCTTTGTGTTGGAGAAGCTGAGCTGGAGAGAGATAAACTGAGTCCCAAGTCCGGGTCCTCAGGGAAGGGAAGCGCCCTGAGATCAGGAGCTGGGTTTAGCTCCCCGTGTCCCCTCCATTGCAAAATGGCCTCCCCATTTTCTCTCCCCTACTCTTTCTCATCACTTCTCTCCACCCTCTCTCTTTCTGCACATTCACTCTATCTCACCACTCTCCCTTTCACTCCCTCTCTCTCACAAACACACCCCAACCCTCGTTTCTCTACCTGCCTCCACTCTTCCCTCTCCCCCTCACCCTCACTCTGCCGTATCTGTCTCCCTCCCGCAATTCCGTCTCTACCCCATTTTCCCCTCCTCCTACCTCCGACATCTCTCTCTGCTCTCACACCCACCTCCCCACCATCCCAGTCTCTGGTTCAGAGGGAGAGGAAAGGATCAGGGAGACAGAGTGTCAGAGAGAGAGGGAAGGAGGTCGAGCAGGGAGAGAGATCCAGTCAAAGAGAAACAGAGATTGGTGGGGAAGAGAGATACCGAGGGAGAGGGCACGGGCGTGAGAGAAGGTGGACAGAGAGAAGGAGCGGGGAGAGAAAGAGGGGAACAAGAGAGAGAGAGGGTGAGGGAAAGAGAGAGATACTGAGAGATAGAGACGAGAGATGTGAGGAAGGGGGCGAGAGGAAAAGGAGGCAAGACTTAGAGAGAGAGAGGGACAAGGAGAGAGAAAAGGGACGGCAGAGATGGGGAGGCGAGAGCGAGAAGAGGAGAGAGGGAAGAGAGAGAATGAGGGGAGAGAGAGACAGGAGTGAGAAATAGAGGGAGGGGCAAAAAAGAGCGGGATGGCAAGAGAGATAGAGAAGGCAAGAGAGAGAGGGGCAAGAGAGATTGTGAGACAGTGTGAGTGAGAGAGTGAGTGAGAGAGAGGGCGAGAGAGAGAAAGAGTGAGTGAAAGAGAGGAGGGCAAGTGAGAGAAGGAGGGGCAAGGAGAGAGGTTTGAGAGAAAGAAGGAGCGAGAGAGGGATGTGGTAAGAGAGTGAGAAAGAGAGATGGGCAAGAGTGATTGGGGGCGATGAGAGGGAGAGGGAGCAAAAGAGACAGAAGGAGCAAGAGAGAGGGAAACAGGGTTCGAGAGAGAAAGGAAGGCAAAAGAGAGATAGAGGGGATGAGAGAGAAGGGTCGAAAGAGAGGAGCCGAGGGAGAGAGAAAGGGGATGAGAGAGAGAGACAGCGACGGCAAGAAAGAGAGAGTGTGATATGCGGAGAGAGAGAGACAGACGGTGAGAGATTCGGGAGAGACGGGGAAGGGCAAGAAGGAGAGGGGGGTTTGACAGAGAGGGGGCGGGAGAGAGAGAGGGTGACAGCTAGAGTGCAGGGGCAAGACATGGGGGGAGAGAGAGACAGAGAGAGAGTGAGAGGGAGGGAGTGAGAAAAGAAACGAGAGAGAATAAGGGGACAGAAGAGAGTCGGCAAGATCACGATGGACAGAGAGAAAGAGATAGATAGAGGGGGCGTGTGTGAAAGACAGAGAGACAAGGAGAGAGAGGCAGGGTGCGTGAGAGCGTAATGGAGAGATGGTGAAAGAGAGAGGAAAGAGAGAGGGGAAGGGTGAGAAGGAGAGAAGGGTGCGTGAGAGGGTTGTCGAGAGAGAGCAAGAGAGAGAGAGAGAGAGGACAAAGGGGACGGCTGGAGAGAGAGAGAGGATGAAAGCGAGGGAGCGAAAGAGGGGGGCGAGAGAGATGGGTGAGAGAGGGAGATAGAGAGAGAGACAGGCGAGACAGAGAGAGAGAGAAGTTGAGCAAGAGAAAGAGAGGATCTAAACAAAAGAGAGACAGAGGGAGGAGTCGTGAGTGGGGGCAAGAGAGGGATGGAGAAGGAGGCAATAGAGAGAGAGAGACGGGGGCGAGAACGAGAGAGAGACGGAGGGAAGAGAGAGGGAGGAAAAGGAGAGGGAGATGAGGCGACAGTGACTCGAGAGAGAGAGTGAGCGAGCAAAGTGAGGGAGCTGGGTCAAGACACAGAGAGAGAGAGAGAGAGAGATACAGAGGGGCAAGATGGTGGGGGGAGAGCGACAGAGCGAGAGTGGATGACAAAGAGAGTATGTGGAGGGAATGTGAAAGAGCAGGGAGAGAGAGAGGGGCGAGAGAGAGAGAGAGAAAAAGACAGGGAGAGAGAGAGAGAGACAGGGCGAGAGAGAGGGCTGTGAGAGACAGAGAGGTACGAGAGAGAGGCGAGAGGGGGTGAGAGAAAGGGGTGAGAGAGAGAAAGAGACGGGCGAGAGAGAAGGAGGTGGCGAGAGAGGGAGAGGGGAGCGCGTGTGTGAAAGATAGAGACAAGAAGAGAGAGAGGCAGGGCAAGTGAGAGAGAGAGACATGGAGACATGATGAAAGGGAGAGGAAAGAGAGAGAGGAGGGTGAGAAGGAGAGAAGGGTGCGTTAGAGGATTGTCGAGAGAGACAAAGAGAGAGAGAGAGAAGATGATGGGGACGGCTGGAGAGAGAGGATGAGAGCGAGGGTGAGAAAGAATGGGGCGAGAGATAAAGGGGGCGAGAGAGGGAGATAGTGAGAGAGACAGTCGAGGAGAGAGAAAGAGAGAGGCTGAGCGAGAGAAAGAGAGGAGCTGAGCAAAAGAGAGAGAGGAGAGAGGGATCGGGTCTAGAGAGGGGCGGCAAGAGAGGGAGGAAGATGGAGTCAATCGAAGAGAGACGGGGCGAGAACGACAGAGAGGGAGGGAAGAGTCAGGGAGATGAGGCGACAGTGACTCGTGAGAGAGTGAGTGAGCCGGGGGGGGCGGGGTAGGGGGAACGCTGTGTCCAGAGAGATAGAGAGAGAGGCACATACAGAGGATCAAGATGATGGGGAGAGAGCGACAGAACGCGAGTGTATGAGACAGAATGAGAAGGGAGAGTGAAGGAGCAGGAGAGAGAGAGAGACGGGCGAGAGAGAGAGATTGAGAGACAGGGGCGAGAGAGAGAGAGAGAGAGGTAAGAGAGAGAGAGGGATTGAAAGAGAGAGGGGGCGAGAGAGGGGGGTTGAGAGAGAGTGGCGAGAGAAAGGGGTGAGAGAGAGGGGCGAGAATGAGGGGCGAGACAGAGAGAGAGGGGGGAGAAAGAAGGATGAGAGAGAGAGAGGGCGATGAGAGAGAGAGAGAGGGACGAGAGAGAGAGGGGAGAGAGAGGGGGTCGAGAGAGAGAGAGGAAAGAGAGGGGGTCGAGAGAGAGAAGGGTCAAGAGATAGGTGGGGGGCAAGAGAGGGGCGAGAGAGAGGGGGCGAGAGAGAGGGGGTGAGAGAGAGAGGGGAATGGGAGGGAGTCGAGAAAGAGAGAGAAGGGGCGAGAGAGAGGTGGGACGGGGGCAAGAGAGAGGCGAGTGAGACAGGGGTGCGAGAAAGAGGAATGAGAGACAGAGAGAGGGTGAGAAGGAGAGAGGGACGAGAGAGAGGGGAGACAGAGAGGGTCGAGAGAGACAGGGGAGAGAGAGCGAGAGAGAGGTGGAAGAGAAAGCGGGCAAGAGAGAGGGGTGAGAGAGAGAGATATGGGGCAAGAGAGAAAGGGGGAGGGAGAAAGGGGCGAGAGAGAGAGGGGGCGAGAGAGAGAGGGGGCGGTCCAGGGGTCGTGAGAAAGGGGTTGGGGAGGGGAGGTGTTCTACTGGGTTGGGGGAGGGAGTAGTGATGGATGGGGTTGGGGAAGGGGCGTTGTTGGACGGGGTTGGAGGAGGAGAGCGTTGTTGGACTGGGTTTGGGCAGTGGAAGGAGTGGGAAGGGGTTGGGGTGGGGTGGATTTGGACAGGGAGGGAGGGAGCGGTGTTGGACGGTGCAGGGGAGGGTGTGGAGTTGGACTGGGTTGGGGGAGGGTGCGGTGTTGGACAGAGAGGGGGAGGGGGTGGTGATGATCAGGGCTGGGGAATGGGGTGGGGTTGGACTGAGTTGGGGAAAGGATGGTGATGATCGGGGCTGGGGAGGGGGTGGTGTTGGACTGAGTTGGGGAGGGGGTCGGGGGCGGTTTTGGACAGGGAGGGGGTGGGTGGTGTTGGACGGGGCTGGGGAGGGGACCGTGTGAGAGGAGAGAGAGGATGGAGGGCAGAGAGGGCAAGAGAGGGGTGAGGGTGAGAAAGGGGAGGGTGAGAGGGAGGAAGGCTGAGGGAAAAGAGGGCGAGAGGGACGGAGAGGTCGAGAGAGAGGAGGGGTGGGTGGGAGGGCGAGAGCGCAGAGGCAGGGATGGGAGGGTTGGAGAGGGATGAATGTGAGAAAGACGAGGACAAGAGAGGGGATGGCAAGAAAGAGGGGAGTGCGAGAGAGAAGAGGGCGATAGAGAGGAGAGTGAAGACGGTAGGGTGAGAGAGGGGTGGGCGAGAGAGGGGAGCACGAGGGAAGGGAGGGAAAGAGATGGTAGGGCGAGAGAGGGGAGGGCGAGAGAGGGGCGTGCTAGAGAGTGTGGAGGGCTAGAGAGGGGAGGGGGAGAGGAGGGAAGAGGGCGAGCGAGGGGAGGGGGAGAGAGGGAGGGTGAGAGATAGAAGGAGGGAGGGATGGGCGAGAGGGAGGGACAGGGCAAGAGAGGAAGGATGAGGGGGGAGGGCGAGGGAAGGGGAGAGCATGAGAGGGGAGGGCATCAGAGGAGAGGGAGAGAGGGGGTGGCGAGAGAGTAGGCTCAGAGAGGGGAGTGGTAGAGAGGGTGGAAGGCAAGAGACGAGAGGGCGAGAGAGGGGCCGGGGAGAGAGGGGAGGGAGGGAGGTGAGGGAGAGAGGAGGAAGAGGGCGAGCGAGGGGAGGGCGAGAGAGGGGAAGGACGGAGGGGAGGGCGAGTGGGAGTGAGTGGGCGATAGAGTGGAGGTCGAAAGAGGGTAGGGTGAGAGAGGTGGGGGCGAGAAGGGAGAGCGAGAAAGTGGTGGGCAAGAGACGGTAGGCTGAGAGAGGGGAGTGCTAGAGAGGGTGGAGAGACAGATAGGGGAGGGCACGAGATGGGAGGGCGAGAGAGGGGAAGGAGAGAGGAGAGAGCGAGGGGGATTGAGAGGGCAAGAGAGGGGAAGGCGAGTGAGGGGAGGGCAAGAGACAGGGGAGAGCGGGAGTGCGGAGGGCATGAGATAGGAGGGAGGGAGGGGATGGCGAGCGAGGAGGGAAAGGGAGGGGACGGAAGGGGTTGAGAGTGGGGATGGAGGGAGGTGAGGGCGAGAGGAAGGGAGAGTGTGAGCGAGGGATTGGAGGGAGGGGAAGGCAAGAGGGTGGGAGAGGGAAAGAGAAGAGAAGGATGATGGGGAGAGTGAGAGAGGAGTGAGAATGAGAGCGGGGAGGGCGAGAGAAGGGAGGTTGAGCGAAGGGATGGCGAGAGAGGGGAGGAAGGTGAGGGCGAGAGGGAGAGAGCGAGACGGGGAGGGCAAGAGAGGGAAGGGCGTGACGGTGGCGGGAGAGGGGAGTGAGGGAGGTGAGGGCGAGAGAGAGGAAGAGGGCGAGAGAGGGGAGGGCGAGAAAGGAAGTAGGGCAAGAGAGAGGGGAGGGAGTGAGAGTGGAGGGGAGGGGATTTGAGAGAGGAAGGCAAGAGAGGGGGGAGGGAGGGGATGGCAAGAGGAAGGAAGAGGAAGAGCAAGGGGAGTGCGAGAGAGGAGAAGGAGGGAGTGGAGGGCGAGAGGGGGAGGGCAAGAGAGGGGAGTGTGAGGTGAGAGAGGGGAGTGTGAGGGAGGGGTGAGGTTGAGAGAAGGGAGGGCGAGCGAGCGGAGGGCGAGTGGGAGGAAGGAGCAAGACAGGGGAGGGTGAGATAGGAGGAGGGCGATAGGGGGAATGGTGAGAGAGGGGAGGGCGTGAGAGGGTAGGGTGGGATGGGAGATAGGGACATGAGGGAGGAGAGGGAGGGAGAGGGGAGGGGAGCGAAGGAGGGGACGGCAAGTGAGGAGAGGGAGGGGAGAGCGAGAGGGAGGGAGAGGGTGAGAGAGGAGTGGGGGCAGGGATTGTGAGAGCGGAGGGCAAGAGAGGAGAGGGAGGGAGGGGAGGGTAAGAGAGGAGAGGGAGATATGGAAGGCGAGAGGAAGGGAGAGGGTGAGCGAGGGGAGGGCGAGAGAGTGGAAGGAGGGAGGGGAGGGCGAGAGGGGGAGGGTAAGAGAGGGGAGGGAGGGGAGGGCGAGAGAGAGGTGATGGTGAGACAGGGGAGGACGAGAGAGGGGAGGGAGAGATATGAGGGCTAGAGGGAGGGAGGGGCAAGTCAGGAGAGGGTGAGAGAGTGGGAGGGAGAGAGGGGGCAGGGTGAGAGAGGGGAGGACGTGAGAGGGTAGGGAGCAATGGGAGGGAGGGATGTGAGGGAGAGACGGATGAGAGGGTGAGAGAGTGGAGGGAAGGAGGGGAGGGCAACAGAGGGGAGGGTGGGAGGACAGAGCGTGATGGAGGGAGAGGGCAAGGGAGGGGAGGGGGAGAGAGGAGGAGGGCGAGAGAAGGAAGGAGGGAGGGGTGGGCGAGAGGATGGAGTGAGTGTGAGTGGGGTGAGGGACACGGAGGTGGAGTGAGTGTGAAGTGGTCATGGTGATGGTGACGGAGTGAGTGTGAGTGGATCAGTGTGACGAAGATGGAGTGAGTGTGACAGGGTCAGTGTGACGGTGATGAAGTGAGTGTGGGGGGGTCAGTGTGACGTTGATGGTGTGAGTGTGGAAGGGTCAGGGTGACGGTAATGGAGTGAGTGGGAGGGTGTCAATGTGACAGTGATGGAGTGAGTGTGAGGAGGTTAGGGTGACGCTGATGGAGAGAGTGTGGTGGCGTCAGTGTGACGGTGATGGAGTGATTGTAAGGGGGTCAGGGTGACGACGATGGAGTGAGTGTGAGAGAGTCAGGGTGACGGCGATGTAGTGAGTGTGGGGGGGTCAGTGTGACGTTGATGGTGTGAGTGTGGAAGGGTCAGGGTGACGGTAATGGAGTGAGTGGGAGGGTGTCAATGTGACAGTGATGGAGTGAGTGTGAGGAGGTTAGGGTGACGCTGATGGAGAGAGTGTGGTGGCGTCAGTGTGACGGTGATGGAGTGATTGTAAGGGGGTCAGGGTGACGACGATGGAGTGAGTGTGAGAGAGTCAGGGTGACGGCGATGTAGTGAGTGTGGGGGGGGTCAGTGTGACGTTGATGGTGTGAGTGTGGAAGGGTCAGGGTGACGGTAATGGAGTGAGTGGGAGGGTGTCAATGTGACAGTGATGGAGTGAGTGTGAGGAGGTTAGGGTGACGCTGATGGAGAGAGTGTGGTGGCGTCAGTGTGACGGTGATGGAGTGATTGTAAGGGGGTCAGGGTGACGACGATGGAGTGAGTGTGAGAGAGTCAGGGTGACGGCGATGTAGTGAGTGTGGGGGGTCAGTGTGACGTTGATGGTGTGAGTGTGGAAGGGTCAGGGTGACGGTAATGGAGTGAGTGGGAGGGTGTCAAAGTGACAGTGATGGAGTGAGTGTGAGGAGGTTAGGGTGACGCTGATGGAGAGAGTGTGGTGGCGTCAGTGTGACGGTGATGGAGTGATTGTAAGGGGGTCAGGGTGACGACGATGGAGTGAGTGTGAGAGAGTCAGGGTGACGGCGATGTAGTGAGTGTGGGGGTCAGTGTGATGTTGATGGTGTGAGTGTGGAAGGGTCAGGGTGACAGTAATGGAGTGAGTGGGAGGTTGTCAATGTGACAGTGATGGAGTGAGTGTGAGGGGTTTAGGGTGATGCTAATGGAGTGAGTGGGAGGGGTCAGTGAGAGAGTCATGGAGTGAGTGTGAGAGGGCCAGGATGACAGTGATGGTGCGAGTGTGAAAGGTCAGTGAGACGGCGATGGAGTGAGTGTGAGGGTGCCAGAGTGATGGTGATGGAGTGAGTGTGAAGGGGGTCAGGTTGACAGTGATGGAGTGAGTGTGAAAGAGTCGGGGTGACGATGAAGGAGTGAGTGTTAGATGATCAGTGTGATGGTGATTGAGTGAGTGAGATGGGGTCAGGGTAGTGGAGATGCAGTGAGTATGAGAGGGGTCTGTTTGACGGAGATGGAGTGAGCGTGAGAGGATAAGTGTGACGGCGATGGAGTGAGTGTGAGGTGGTCAGTGTGACGGAGATTGAGTGAGTTTGAGGGGGTCAGGGTAATGGAGATGCGGTGAGTGTGAGGTGGTCAAGGTGATGGTGATGGAGTGAGCGTGAGGCGGTCAGGGTGACAATGATGGTGTGAGTGTGATGGGATCAGGGTGACGGTGATGTAGAGCGTCTGAGAGGATCAGGGTGAGAGTGATGTAGTGAGTGTGTTGTGGTCAGAGTGATGGTGATGTAGTGAGTGTGATGGGGTCAGGGTGACAGCGATGGAGTGAGTGTGAGAGGGTCAGGGTTAGGGTGTTGTAGTGAGTGTGTTGGCGTCAGTGTGACGTTGATGGTGTGAGTGTGAAAGGGTCAGGGTGACGGTGATGGAGTGAGTGGTAGGGGTCAGGGCCACAGTGATGGAGTGATTGTGATGGCGTTAGGGTGATGCTGAAGGAGAAAGTGTGAGGGGGTCAGGGTGACGGTGATGGAGTGAGTGTGAAGGGATCAGGGTGACGGTGATGGAGTGAGTCTGTGGGTATCAGTGTGACGGTGATGGAGTGAGTGTGATGGGGTCAGGGTGACATTGATGGAGTGAGTGTGAGAGGTTGAGGGTGAGAATGATGGAGTGAGTGTGAGGGGTTCAGGGTGATGCTGATGGAATGAGTGTGAAGTGGTAAGTGTGAAGGTGATGCAGTGAGTGTGATGTGATTAGGGTGACAGAGATGGAGTGAGTGTGAAGGGGGCAGTGTGACGAATGGAGTGTGTGTGAGTGGGTGAGGATGACGGTGATGGAGTGAGAGGTAGGGTGTCAGGGTGAGAGTGATGTCGCAAGTGTGAGGGAGTGACGGTGATGGTGATGGAGTGAATGTGAGAGGGTCCGTGTGACAGTGATGGAGTGAGTGTGACAGGTTGACGGTGAGGATGATGGAGTGAGTGTCAGGGGTTCAGGGCAATGGTGATGGAGTGAGTGTGACGAGTTCAGTGTGACGTTGATGGAGTGAGTGTGAGGGGGCAGGATGACATTTCAGAGTAAGTGTGAGAGGGACAGGGTGACTGTGATGTAGTGAGTGTGAGAGGGTCAGGGTGACGGTGATGGAGTGAGTGTAAGGGGGCCAGGGAGATAGTGATGGATGAGTGTGAGGGGGTCAGGATAACGGTGATGGGGTGAGTGTGATTGGGTCAACTTCAGGGCGATGGAGTGAGTGTGAGAGGGTCAGGGTAACGGTGAAGGAGCGAGAGTGAGGGGTTCAGGTGACGGTGATGGAGTGAGTGTGAGGGGGTCAGGGTGACAATGATGGAGTGAGTGTGAGCGGGTCAGGTGACGGAGATGGAGGGAGTGTGAAGGGATCAGGGCGACATTGATGGTGTGAGTGTGAGGGGATCAGGGTGACGGTGATGCAGTGCGTGTGAGAGGATCAGGGTGACAGTGATGTAGTGAGTGTGTTGTGGTCAGTGTGATGGTGATGTAGTGAGTGTGATGGGGTCAGGGTGACGGTGATAGAGTGAGTGGGGGATGTCAGGGTGAGAGTCATGGTGCGAGTGAGAGAGGGTCATGGTGACAGCGATGGAGTGAATGTGAAAGGGTCAGGGTGAGGGTGTTGTAGTGAGTGTGTTGGCGTCAGTGTGACGTTGATGCTGTGAGTGTGAAAGGGTCAGTGTGACGGTGATGGAGTGAGTGTGAGTGGGTCAGTGTGACAGTGATGTCAGGAGTGTGAGGGAATGACGGTGATGGTGATGGAGTGAGTGTGAGGGGGGCAGGGTGACATTTTTAGAGTAAGTGTGAGAGGGACAGGGGGACTGTGATGTAGTGAGCGTGAGGGGGTCAGGGTGATGGTGATGGAGTGAGTGTAAGGGGGTCAGTGTGACTGTAATGGAATGAGTGTGAGCGGGTCAGGATGACGGTGATGGAGTGAGTGTGAGGTTGTGTGGGTGATGGTGATGGATTGATTGTGAGGGGGTCTGTGTGAAGGTGATGGAGTGAGTGTGAGGGGGTCAGGGTGACAGTGATGGAGTTAGTGTGAGAGGTTGAGGGTGAGGATGGTGGAGTGAGTGTGAGGTGTTCAGGGAGATGGTGATGGAGTGAGTGTGAGGATTTCTGTGTGACCGTGATGTAGTGAGTGTAAGGGGGTCAGGGTGACAGTGATGGAGTGAGTGTGAGGTTGTGTGGGTGATGGTGATGGATTGATTGTGAAGGGGTCTGTGTGAAGGTGATGGAGTGAGTGTGAGGGGGTCAGGGTGACAGTGATGGAGTTAGTGTGAGAGGTTGAGGGTGAGGATGGTGGAGTGAGTGTGAGGTGTTCAGGGAGATGGTGATGGAGTGAGTGTGAGGAGTTCTGTGTGACCATGATGTAGTGAGTGTAAGGGGGTCAGGGTGACAGTGATGGAGTGAGCGTGAGAGGGTCACGATGAGGGTGATGGACGGAGTGTGAGAGCGTCAGAGTGAGGTTGTCGGAGTGAGTGTGAGGGGGCCAGTGTGACGGTCATGGAATGGGTGTGAGGGGATCAGTGTGACGGTGATGGAATGAGTGTGAGATGGTCAGGCTGACAGCGATGTAGTGAGTGTGAGGAGGTGCGGTGATGATGATGGAGTGAGTGTGAGGGGGTCAGTGTGACTGTGATGGAATGAGTGTTAGACGGTCAGGATGACAGTGATGGAGTGAGTGTGAGGTTGTGAGGGTGATGGTGATGGATTGAGTGTGAGGGGGTCAGTGACACGGTGATGGAGTGAGTGTGAGGCGGTCAGGGTGACGGTGATGTAGTGAGTGTGAGGGGGTCAGGCTGACAGTGATGGAGTGAGTGTGAGAGGGTGAGGGTGAGGGTGAGTGTGATGGTCTGAGTTTGAGGGGGCCAAGCTGACAGTGATGGAGTGAGTGTGAGGGGTTCAGAATGATTGTGATGGAGTGAATGTGAGGGGTTCAGGGTGACAGTGATGGAGTAAGTGTGAGGGGGTGAGGGTGACAGTGATGGAGTAAGTGTGAGGGGGTGAGGGTGACAGTGATGGAGTGAGTCTGAGAGGGTCAGGCTGACTGCGATGAAGAGAGTGAGAGTGGGTCAGGGTGACTGTGATGGAGTGATTGCGAGGGGTTCAGTCTGTCATTGTTGGACTGATTTTGATGGGCTCAGTGTGCCGGTGATGGAACAACTGTGCGGTGGTCTGAGTGATGGTAATGGAGTGAGTGTGAAATGATCAGGGTGACGTTCATGGAGTGAGTGTGAGGGTGTCAGTGTAATTGTGATGGAGTGAGTGTGAAAGGGTCAGTGTGACGTGATGGAGTGAGTGTGAGGGGGTCAGTGTGAATGTGATGGAATGAGTGTTAGACGGTCAGGATGACAGTGATGGAGTGAGTGTGAGGTTGTGAGGGTGATGGTGATGGATTGAGTGTGAGGGGTCAGTGACACGGTGATGGAGTGAGTGTGAGGGGGTCAGGGTGACGGTGATGTAGTGAGTGTGAGGGGGTCAGGCTGGCAGTGATGGAGTGAGTGTGAGAGGGTGAGGGTGAGTGTGATGGACTGAGTTTGAGGGGGCCAAGCTGACAGTGATGGAGTGAGTGTGAGGGGTTCAAAATGATTGTGATGGAGTGTATGTGAGGGGTTCAGGGTGACAGTGACGGAGTAAGTATGAGGGGGTGAGGGTGACAGTGATGGAGTGAGTCTGAGAGGGTCAGGTTGACTGCGATGAAGTGAGTGTGATGGGTCAGGGTGGCGGTGATGGTGTGAGTGTGAGTGGGTCAGGGTGACTGTGATGGAGTGGTTGCGAGGGGTTCAGTCTGTCATTGTTGGACTGATTTTGATGGGCTCAGTGTGCCAGTGATGGAGCGACTGTGCGGTGGTCTGAGTGATGGTAATGGAGTGAGTGTGAAATGATCAGGGTGACGTTCATGGAGTGAGTGCGAGGGTGTCAGTGTAATTGTGATGGAGTGAGTGTGAAAGGGTCAGTGTGACGGTGATGGAGTGAGTGCGAGGGAATCAGTGTGTCAGTGATGGAATGAGTGTGAGACGGTAAGGATGACAGTGATGGAGTGAGGGTGAGCTTGTGAGGGTGATTGTGATGGATTGAGTGTGAGGGGGTCAGTGTGATGGTGATGGAGTGAGTGTGAGGTGTTCAGGGTGATGGTGATGGAGTGAGTGTGAGGAGTTCTGTGTGACCTTGATGGTGTGAGCGTGAGGGGGCAGGATGACGTTTGTAGAGTGAGTGTGAGAGAGTCAGGATGACTGTGATGTAGTGAGTGTGAGGGGGTCAGGGTGACAGTGATGGAGTGAGCGTGAGAGGGTCAGGATGAGGGTGATGGAGTGAGTGTGAGAGCGTCAGAGTGAGGTTATCGGAGTGAGTGTGAGGGGGTCAGTGTGACGGTCATGGAATGAGTGTGAGGGGATCAGTGTGATGGTGATGGAATTAGTGTGAGACGGTCAGGGTGACAGCGATGTAGTGAGTGTGAGGAGGGGCGGTGATGATGATGGAGTGAGTGTGAGGGGGTCAGTGTGACAGTGATGGAGTGAGTGCGAGGAGATCTGTGTGACGGTGATGGAGTGAGTGTGTGGCGTTAGGATGACATTTTTAGAGTGAGGATGAGAGGGTCATGGTGAATTTGATGTAGTGATTTTGACGGGGTCAGGGTGACGGTGATGGAGTGAGTGCAAGAGGGTCAGGGTGACGGTGAAGGAGTGTGAGTGTGAGGGGGTCAGGGTGACGGTGATGGAGTGAGTGTGAGGTGGTCAGGGTGACAGTGATGTAGTGAGTGTGAGACGGTGAGGGTGAGAATGATGGAGTGAGTGTGAGGGGGTAAGGGTGACGGTGATGGAGTGAGTGTTTGGGGATCAATGTGACAGTGATGGAATGAGTGTGAGACCGTCAGAGTGACAGTGATGTAGTGAGTGTGAGGGGTGATGGTGATGGTGATATAATGTGTGTGAGGGGTTCAGTATGACTGTGTTGGCGTGAGTGTGAGGGGGTCAGGGTTATTGTGATGGTGTGTGTGTGAGAAGGTCAGCTTGAGGGTGATGGATTGACTGTGTGGGGGTCAGTGTGACGGTGAATGAGTGAGAATGAGGGGGTCAGTGTGAAGCTGATGGAGTGAGTGTGAGAGGGTCCGGATGACTGTGGGGTCAGCGTGAGGCTGATGGAGTGAGTGTGAGGGTGTCAGTGTGACAGTGATGGAGTGAGTGTGACAGGTTGACGGTGAGGATGATGAAGTGGGTGTGAGGGGTTCAGGGCAATGGTGATGGAGTGATTGTGATGAGTTCAGTGTGACGTTGATTGAGTGAGTGTGAGGGGGCAGGATTACATTTTTAGAGTAAGTGTGAGAGGGAGAGGGTGACTGTGATGTAGTGAGTGTGAGGGGGTCAGGGTGACGGTGATGGAGTGAGTGTAAGGGGGCCAGGGTGACAGTGATGGATGAGTGTGAGGGGGTCTAGATGACGGTGATGGGTCAACTTCCGGGCGATGGAGTGAGTGTTAGAGGGTCAGGGCAACGGTGAAGGAGTGAGAGTGAGGGGTTCAGGTGACGGTGATGGAGTGAATGTGAGGGGGTCAGGGTGACAATGATGGAGTGAGTGTGAGCGGGTCTGGGTGAGGGTGATGTAGTGAGTGTGAGGGGGTCAGAGTGACGGTCATTGACTGAGTGCGAGGGGATCAGTGTGACAGTGATGGAATGAGTGTTAGACGGTCAGGCTGACAGTGATTGAGTGAGTGTGAGGTTGTGAGGGCGATAGTGATGGATTGAGTGTGAGGGGTCAGTGACATGGTGATGGAGTGAGGGTGACGGTGATGTAGTGAGTGTGAGGGGGTCAGGCTGACAGTGATGGAGTGAGTGTGAGAGGGTGAGGTTGAGTGTGATGGACTGAGTTTGAGGGGGCCAAGCTGACAGTGATGGAGTGAGTGTGAGGGGTTCAGAATGATTGTGATGGAGTGTATGTGAGGGGTTCAGGGTGACAGTGATGGAGTAAGTGTGAAGGGGTGAGGGTGACAGTGATGGAGTGAGTCTGAGAGGGTCAGGTTGACTGAGATGAAGTGAGTGTGATGGGTCAGGGTGGCGGTGATGGTGTGAGTGTGAGTGGGTCAGGGTGACTGTGATGGAGTGGTTGCGAGGGGTTCAGTCTGTCATTGTTGGACTGATTTTGATGGGCTCAGTGTGCCGGTGATGGAGCGACTGTGCGGTGGTCTGAGTGATTGTAATGGAGTGAGTGTGAAATGATCAGGGTGACGTTCATGGAGTGAGTGCGAGGGTGTCAGTGTAATGGTGATGGAGTGAGTATGAAAGGGTCAGTGTGACGGTGATGGAGTGAGTGCGAGGGAATCAGTGTGTCAGTGATGGAATGAGTGTGAGACGGTAAGGATGACAGTGATGGAGTGAGGGTGAGGTTGTGAGGGTGATTGTGATGGATTGAGTGTGAGGGGGTCAGTGTGACGGTGATGGAGTGAGTGTGAGGTGTTCAGGGTGACGGTGATGGAGTGAGTGTGAGGAGTTCTGTGTGACCTTGATGGTGTGAGCGTGAGGGGGCAGGATGACTTTTGTAGAGTTAGTGTGAGAGGGTCAGGATGACTGTGATGTTTTGAGTGTGAGGGGGTCAGGGTGACAGTGATGGAGTGAGTGTAAGGGGGCCAGGGTGACAGTGATGGAGTGAATGTGAGGGGGTCAGGGTGACAGTGATGGAGTGAGTGTAAGGGGGCCAGGGTGACAGTGATGGAGTGACTGTGAGGGGGTCAGGGTGACAGTGATGGAGCGAGTGTAAGGGGGTCAGGGTGACAGTGATGGACTGAGTGTAAGGGGGCCAGGGTGACAGTGATGGACTGAGTGTGAGAGCGTCAGAGTGAGGTTGTCGGAGTGAGTGTGAGGGGGTCAGTGTGACGGTCATGGAATGAGTGTGAGGGGATCAGTGTGATGGTGATGGAATGAGTGTGAGACGGTCAGGGTGACAGCGATGTAGTGAGTGTGAGGAGGGGGGGGTGATGATGATGGAGTGAGTGTGAGGGGGTCAGTGTGACAGTGATGGAGTGAGTGCGAGGAGATCTGTGTGACGGTGATGGAGTGAGTGTGTGGTGCTAGGATGACATTTTTAGAGTGAGTGTGAGAGGGTCATGGTGAATTTGATGTAGTGATTGTGAGGGGGTCAGGGTGACGGTGAACGAGTGAGTGTGAGGGGGTCAGGGTGACGGTGATGGAGTGAGTGTGAGGTGGTCAGGGTGACAGTGACGTAGTGAGTGTGAGACGGTGAGGGTGAGAATGGTGGAGTGAGTGTGAGGGGGGGGTAAGGGTGACGGTGATGGAGTGAGTGTTTGGGGATCAATGTGACAGTGATGGAATGAGTGTGAGACCGTCAGAGTGACAGTGATGTAGTGAGTGTGAGGGTGTGATGGTGATGGTGATATAATGTGTGTGAGGGGTTCAGTATGACTGTGTTGGCGTGAGTGTGAGGGGGTCAGGGTTATTGTGATGGTGTGTGTGTGAGACGGTCAGCTTGAGGGTGATGGATTGACTGTGTGGGGGTCAGTGTGACGGTGAATGAGTGAGAATGACGGGGTCAGCGTGAAGCTGATGGAGTGAGTGTGAGAGGGTCCGGATGACTGTGGGGTTAGCATGAGGCTGATGGAGTGAGTGTGAGGGTGTCAGGGTGACTGTGATGGAGTGTGTGTGAGTGAGTGAGGGTGAGGATGATGGAGCGGGTGTGAGGGGGTCAGGGTGACGGTGATGTAGTGAGTGTGAGGGGGTCAGGCTGACAGTGATGGAGTGAGTGTGAGGGGTTCAGAACGATTGTGATGGAGTGTATGTGAGGGGTTCAGGGTGACAGTGACGGAGTAAATGTGAGGGGGTGAGGGTGACAGTGATGGAGTGAGTCTGAGAGGGTCAGGTTGACTGCGATGAAGTGAGTGTGATGGGTCAGGGTGGCGGTGATGGTGTGAGTGTGAGTGGGTCAGGGTGACTGTGATTGTGTGATTGTGTGATTGCGAGGGGGTCAGTCTGTCATTGTTGGACTGATTTTGATGGGATCAGTGTGCCGGTGATGGAGCGACTGTGCGGTGGTCTGAGTGATGGTAATGGAGTGAGTGTGAAATGGTCATGGAGTGAGTGTGAAATGGTCAGGGTGACGATCATGGAGTGAGTGTGAGAGTGTCAGTGTAATGGTGATGGAGTGAGTGTGAGGGGGGTCAGGGTGACGGTGATGGAGTGAGTGTGAGGTTGTCAGCGTGAGGGTGATGGAGTGACTAAGAGAGGGTCAGGGTTACGGTGATGGAGCGAGTGTGAGGGGGTCATGGTGACTGTGATGGAGTGTGTGTAAGAGGGCCAGCATGAGGGTGGCGGAGTGACTGTGAGGGGGTCAGTGTGACGGTGAATGAGTGAGAATATGGGGGTCAGCGTGAGACTGATGGAGTGAGTGTGAGAGGGTCAGGGTGACTGTGTTGGAGTGAGTGTGATTGTTCAGCTTGAGGGAGATGCAGTGATTGTCAGAGGGTCTGCATGACGGTGATGGAGTGAGTGTGAGGGAGTCAGGGCGACTGTGATGGAGTGAGTGTGAGTGGGTCAGGGTGACGAAGATGGAGAGAGTGTGAGGGAGTCAGGGTGACTGTGATGGAGTGTGTGTGAGAGGGTCAGCGTGAGGGTGACGGAGTGACTGTGACGGGATCAGTGTGACAGTGAATGCGTGAGAATGAGGGGGCCAGGATGAGGGTGATGGGGTGAGTATGCGGGGGTCAGTGTGACGGTGACGGAGTGAGTGTTTGGGGATCAGTGTTACAGTGATGGAATGAGTGTGAGACGGTCAGAGTGACAGTGATGTAGTGAGTGTGAGGGGGTGATGGTGATGGAATGTGTGTGAGCGGTTCAGTATGACTGTGTTGGCGTGAGTGTGAGGGGGTCAGGGTTATTGTGATGGTGTGTATGTGCGAGAAGGTCAGCTTGAGGGTGATGGATTGACTGTGTGGGGGTCAGTGTGATGGTGAATGAGTGAGAATGAGGGGGTCAGCGTGAGGCTGATGGAGTGATTGTGAGAGGGTCAGGATGACCGTAAAGGAGTGAGTGTGAGGGGGTCAGGGTGACTGTGATGAAGTGAGTGTGATGGGTCAGCTTAAGGGTGATGGAGTGATAGTGAGAGGGTCAGGATGATGGTGATGGAGTGAGTGTGAGTGCTTCAGGGTGACAGTGATGGATTGTTTGTGAGGGTAATGGAGTGAATGTGAGACTGTCAGAGTGAAGGTGATGGAGTGAGTGTGAGGGGGTTAAGGGTGAAATTGATGGCGTGAGTGTGAGAGGATGAGCGTGATGGCGATGGAGCGGGTGTGAGGGGGTCAGGGTAACAGTGATGGAGTGAGTGTGAGTGGGTGTGGGTGAGGGTGATGGAGCGGGTGTGAGGAGGTCAGGGTGACAGTGATGCACTGAGTGTGATGGGGTCAGTGTGACAGTGATGGAGTGAGTGTGAGGGGTGAGGGTGGGTGTGATATAGCGGGTGTGAGGAAGTCAGGGAGACTGTGATAGTGTGAGTGTGACGGGTTCAGGATGGTTGTGATAGGGTTATGTGAGGGGTTCAGGGTGATGGCGATGGAGTGAGTCTGAGGTGGCAGGATGACGTTTTTAGAGAGAGTGTGAGAGGGTCAGGGTGACTGTTATATAGTGAATGTGAGGGTGTCAGTGTGACGGTGGTGGAGTGAGTGTGAGGAGGTCAGGTTGACAGTGATGGAGGGAGTGTGAATGGGTGAGGGTGAGGGTGATGAAGCGGGTGTGAGGGGGTCATGGTGACCGTGATGTAGTGAGTGTGAGGGGGTCAATGTGACAGTGATGAGTGAGTGTGAGAGAGTGAGGGTGAGTGTGATGGAGTGGGTGTGAGGGCGTCAGGGAAACGGTGATGGTGTGAGTGTGAAGGGTTCAGGATAATTGTGATGGAGAGAGTGGGAGGGTGTCAGGATGTCGTTTTTCGAGTGAGTGTGAGAGGGTCAGGATGACTGTGATGTAGTGAGTGTGAGGGTATCAGTGTGACGGTGATGGAGTGAGTGTGAGTGGATCAGTGTGACAGCGATGTAGTAAGTGTATGAGGGTGAGGGTGAGTGTGATGGAGCGAGTCTGAGAGGGTCAGGTTGACTGTGATGAAGTGAGTGTGATGGGTCAGGGTGGCGGTGATGGTTTGAGTGTGAGTGGGTCAGGTTGACAGTGATGGAGTGCGTGTGAGGTGTTCAGGGTGACAATGATGGCGTTATTGTGACGGGATCAGTTTGACGGTGACAGAGGGAGAATGAGGCTTTCTGTGTGGCGGTGATGCAGTGAGTGTGAGGGTGTCAGGGTGACGGCGATGTAGTGAGTGTGTGAGGGTGAGGGTGAGGGTGAGTGTGATGGAGCGGGTGTGAGTGGGTCGGGGTGAAAGTTTTGGAGTGCGTGTGCGTGTGTTAGGGTAACAGTGATGACGTGAGTGTGACGGGATCAGTGTGACGGTGACAGAGGGAGAGTGAGGGTTTCTGTGTGATGGTGATGGAGTGAGTGTGAGGCGGTCAGATTGACGGAGATGGAGTGAATGTGAGGGGATCAGGGTGACGGTCATGGAGTGAGTTTGACGGGGTCAGGGTTTCGGTAGGGATGGAGCGAGTTTGAGGGCGTCATGTTGACAGTGATGTAGTGTGTGAGGGGTCAGTGTGATGTGAAGGAGTGTTTATGAGCGGGTCAGTGTGACTGTGATGGAGTGAGTGTGAGGGGGTCAGGGTGACAGTGATGGAGTGAGTGTGTGTGGGTGAGGGTGAGCGTGATGGAGCGGGTGTGAGGGGTTCAGGATGACGGTGATGGATTGAGTGTGAGGGGGTCAGGGTGACAGTGATGGAGTGTGTGTGATAGGGTGATGGAGTGAGTGTGAGCGGTTCAGCGTGATGGTGATGGAGTCTGAGGAGTTCTGTGTGACGGTGATGGAGTGAGTGTAAGGGGATCAGGGTGACGGTGATAGAGTGAATGTGAGGGGGTCAGGGTGACAGCGACGTAGGTGAGTGTGTGAGGGTGAGGGTGAGGGTGATGGAGCGGGTGTGAGTCGATCACGGTGACTGTTTTGAAGTGTGTGTGTGCGGGTGTCAGGGTGACAGTGATGGAGTTAGTGTGACGGGATCAGTGTGACGGTGTGAGAGAGGGAGAGTGAGGGTTTCTGTGTGACGGTGATGGAGTGTGTGTGAGGCAGTCAGGGTGACGTTCATAGACTGCGGGTGAGGGGCTCAGTGTTTCGGTGACGATGGAGTGAGTTTGAGGCCGTCATGTTGACAGTGATGGAGTGTGTGTGAGTGGGTCAGTGTGATGGTGATGGAGTGATTGTGAGGAGGGAGGGTGACAGTGATGGAGTGAGTGTGAGGGGGTCAGGGTGACAGTGATGGAGTGAGTGTGAGTGGGTGAGGGGTGTGGGTGATGGAGCGGGTGTGAGGGGGTCAGGATGACAGTGATGTAGTGAGTGTGAGGGGGTCAGTGAGACAGTGATGGAGTGAGTGTGAGAGGGTCAGAGTGAGGTTGATGGAGTGCGTGTGAGGATGTCAGTGAGACGGTCATGGAGTGAGTGTGAGGGATCAGTGTGACGGTGATGTAATGAGTGTGAGACGGTCAAGATGACAGTGATGTAGTGAGTGTGAGGGGATGAAGGTGATGGTGATGGAGTGAGTGTGAGGGGGTCAGTGAGACAGTGATGGAATGAGTGTGAAAGGGTGAGGGTGAGGAGGATGAAATAAGTGTGAGGGGTTCAGGATGATGGTGATGGAGTGAGTGTGAGGAATCTTGTGTGACGGTGATGGCGTGCGTGTCGGATGCATGATTACGTTTTTAGAGTAAGTGTGAGGGGGTCAGGATGACAGTGATGTAGTGAGTGTGATTGGGTCAGCTTAAGGGTGATGGAGTGAATTTGAGAGGGTCAGGGTGACGGTGAAGGAGTGAGTGTGAGGGAGTCAGGGTGACGGTGATCGAGTGAGTGTGAGGGGGTCAGGGTGACAGTGATGGAGTGATTGTGAGAAGATCAGGGTGTGGATGATGTAGTGTGTGTGAGAGGGTGAGCGTGAGATTGACAGAGTGACTGTGAGGGTGTCAGTGTGACGGTATGGAGTGAGTGTGAGAGGATCAGTGTGACTGAGTTGGAATGAGTGAGAGACGGTCAGGGTGACAGTGATGTACTAAGTGTGAGTGTGTGAGGGTGGTGGTGATGAATTGAGTGTGAGGGGGTCAGTGTGACGGTGATGGAGTGGGTCAGGGTGGCAGTGTTGGAGTGAGTGTGAGAGGTTGACGGTGAGGATGATGGAGTGCGTGTGAGGGTTTCAGGGTGATGGTGATGGAGTGAGTGTGAGGAGTTCTGTGTGATGGTGATGGAGTGAGTGTGAGTGGGTCAGGGTGACAGTGCTGAGTGAGTGTGAGTGGGTGAGGGGTGTGGGTGATGGAGCGGCTGTGAGGGGGGTCAGGGTGACAGTGATGCAGTGAGTGTGATGGGGTCAGTGTGACAGTGATGGAGTGAGTGTGAGAAGGTGAGGGTGAGTGTGATGGAGCAGGTGTGAGGGCGTCAGGGAGACGGTGATAGTGTGAGTGTGACGGGTTCAGGATGGTTGTGATGGAGTGTACGTGAGGGGTTCAGGTTGATGGCGATGGAGTGAGTGTGAGGGGGCAGGATGACGTTTTTAGAGTGATTGTGAGAGGGTCAGGATGATTGTGATGTAGTGAATGTGAGGGTGTCAGTGTGACGGTGATGGAGTGAGTGTGAGGAGGTCAGGGTGACAGTGATGGAGTGAGTGTGTGTGGGTGAGGGTGATGAGCGGGTGTGAGGGGGTCATGGTGACGGTGATGTAGTGAGCGTGAGGGGGTCAGTGTGACAGTGATGGATTGAGTGTGAGAGGGTGAGGGTGAGTGTGATGGAATGGGTGTGAGGGCGTCAGGGAGACGGTGATGGTGTGAGTGTGATGGGTTCAGGATGATTGTGATGGAGTGTATGTGAGGGGTTCAGGGTGACAGTAATGGAGTGAGTGTGAGGGGGTCAGGATGTTGTATTTCGAGTGAGTGCGAGAGGGTCAGGATGGACTGTGATGTATTGAGTGTGAGGGTGTCAGTGTGACAGTAATGGAGTAAGTGTGAGAGGGTGAGGGTGAGTGTGATGGAGTGAGTGTGAGTGCGTCAGGGTGACAGTTTTGGAGTGCGTGTGCGGGTGTCAGGGTGCCAGTGATGGCCTTAGTGAGGCGGGATAAGTGTGACGGTGACAGAGGGAGAGTGAGGATTTCTGTGTGACGGTGATGGGGGGGTGAGAGGCGGTCAGATTGACGGTGATGTAGTGAGTGCGAGGGGGTCAGGATGTCATTTTTCGAGTGAGTGTGAGAAGGTCAGGATGACTGTGATGTAGTGAGTATGAGGGTGTCAGGGTGACGTGATGCAGTGAGTGTGAGGGGGTCAGGATGACAGCGATGGAGTGAGTGTGAGGGTGAGTGTGAGTGTGATGGAGCGGTATGAGTGGGTCAGGGTGAGAGGTTTGGAGTGTGTGTGCGGATGTCAGGGTGACACTGATGGCGTTAGTGTGACGGAATCAGTGTGACGGTAAAAAAGGTAGATTGAGTGTTTCTGTGTGACGGTGATGGATTGCCAGTGAGGCAGTCAGAGTGACGCTGGTGGAGTGAATGTGAGGGTGTCAGGGTGACAGTGATGGAGTTAGTATGACGGGATCAGTGTGACGGTGACAGAGGGAGTGTGAGGGTTTTGTGTGTGACGGTGATGGAGTGTCAGTGAGGTGGTCAGATGATGGAGTGAATGTGAGGGGGGCAGGGTGACAGTGATGGAGTGCGTGTGAGGGGTTCAGGATGACAGTGATTGCGTTAGTATGGGGGATCAGTGTGACGGTGACAGAGGGAGTGTGAGGGTTTCTGTGTGACAATGATGGAGTGTCAGTGAGGCGGTCAGAGTGACGGTGATGGAGTGAATGTGAGGGGGTCAGGGTGATGGTCATGGAGTGAATGTGAGGGGATCAGGGTTTCGGTGGGGATGGAGTCAGTTTGATGGTGGCATGTTGACGGTAATGTAATGTGCATGAGTGGTCAGTGTGACGTGAAGGAGTGAGTGTGAGGGGTCAGGGTGACTGTGATGGAGTGAGTGTGAGAGGGTCAGTCTGACGGTGATGGACTGAGTTTGAGGGCGCAGGCTGACGATGATGGAGTGAGGGTGATTGGGTCAGCCTGAGGCTGATGGAATGAGTGTGAGGGTCAGGGTGAAGGTGATGGAGTGAGTGTGATTGGGTCAGCTTAAGGGTGATGGAGTGTGTGTGAGGGTCAGGGGTGACGGTGATGGAGAAAGTGTGAGGGGGTCAGGGTGACGGTGATGGAGTGAGTGTGAGGGGGGGTCTTGGTGAGTGTGATGGAGCGAGTAAGAGAGGGTCAGGGTGACGGTGATGGAGCGAGTGTGAGGGGGTCATGGTTACTGTGATGGAGTGTGTGTGAGAAGGCCAGCGTGAGGGTGATGGACTGACTGTGAGGGGGGTCAGTGTGACCGTGAATGAGTGAGAATGTGTGGGTCAGCGTGAGGGTGATGCAGTGATTGTGAGAGGGTCTGGGTGACGGTGATGGAGTGAGTGTGAGGGGGTCAGGGCGACTGTGATGGAGTGAGTGTGTGAAAGGGCCAGGGTGACGGTGATTGAGTAAGTGTGATTGGGGTCAGCGTGAGGCTGATGGAGTGAATGTGAGAGGATCAGGTTGACGAGATGGAGTGAGTGTGATTGGGCCTGCTTAAGTGAGATGGAGTGAGTGTAATGGGGTCAGTGTGACAGTGATGGTGTGAGTGTGAGAAGGTGAGGTTGTGTGTGATGGGGCGGGTGTGAGGGCTTCAGGGAGATGGTGATAATGTGAGTGTGACGGGATCAGGATGATTGTGATGGAGTGTATGTGAGGGGTTCAGGGT